>NC_056748.1:623571556-623752266 GCF_019279795.1 Protopterus annectens | reverse complement strand
TCTAATCATGTTGGACAGCCAGTGACCAAAAATCGCACACTGGCTCCTGTGAAGCGGACCACATCAGCTTCTGAGTCCTCACTGCTGTATCCCACTGAGGATGTACGCAAGCACTTGTGCTGAAGGAGGCATCTAGATTCTTCAAGAATGTCACCCTGGACACTGAATTTGAAGAAGGTTCTCCTAGAGCCAACCTTGAGAATGTGTCATTTAAAGAAATCTTCAAACTTTTTGACCAGTAGGGGGTATGGTTTTCCCAGCCACTTTCTCCAGAAGAGTCTGTATTCAGCAAGGCCTTTAGCTCTGCTCCATCTACGTCTTGGGTGGCCCTGCATGCAGATGGAATGGTAGATCTCTCCACATGGACTTGGAAAGCAGCTGGACACAGTGCATCTCATAACCAAGAAACCAGACAAAATTCTTCTCACCCCTAAAAAACTTCCATTGGAGCAAGGGCCCGACTGTAGATTCTGTGTTTGTGGCAGCAGCCACCAAGAAGAATTAGTGGAAGAGAGTTCCTCTAACACCCATTGAACAAGGGAGTTTTGCATGTTGGACAGATTAGCAAAGCAAATTTATGCCTCATCTATTTTCTTGGTGAGAGCTTTTAAAATATTCAGCATATGTTACACAGTTTGCGTGAATTGACCAGAGAGGTTTCCAAATCTCTCTCAGGAGGAGCCATGCCTGCAGATCAAAACAAGTCAATTGATATGCAGCCAGCCACCCCTCTATCTTTGTCCAGTATCTGACCTTTTTGGACTGCAGGTTAGAGATGGTCTTCCCTGTCAAGGATTGATATTAAGAGTGCAGGCAAAGAGGAAGAAGTAAGGGGGCTCCTAAATGAAAGACCTGCACTGGTAGAGTTTTTAGTAGACTCTAGAACAGAAGCTGCCTTTAAAAAAGAAATAATTAGTAAAGCATATAAAATATTGCACAATTATAAGAATTAATCAGCAGAGTTTTAGAAAGGATTCGTAAGAGAGATTGGATAAGCAATTCACAAAGAGACAATGGGGAGATTTATATACATCTCCCAAATGCACATTAAAGTCTAGAAGATTTCGGATCTTTGCCTGGTAGTGTTTATATAGGGTCTATATTACGTTATCAAAAAATTTAACCGAACAAGATTTAACATCGAAATGCACGTCCTCGAGCTGTTGATAGATCGCAGTACAGTGAAGACTGGAAAATTTGCCCTTTTCTCATTGTAATGCGATCTCAGATTTGGTATATATAATTAGCGGGGGGTGTGGGGGTGCAGCCCCTTACAAGACACAAGACCGAGTTCAATGTGCATTTCGATATTAAATCCCTTTCAGTTAGATTATTTTTCGATTACTTAATATAGACCCGTTTTTATACCCCAACTGGACTCCAAAGAATTTTCCTCAGGTGGATAGCAAATGTTGGAGGTGTGATGGGCAAGAAAGAGATAGCTGGGAGCATATTTTTTGGGAGTGTAATGAGCTGGCAGACTTCAGCGATTCCCTGCAGACAGCTCTGGTAGAGATGCTGGGTGAGCAGATTGAACTGACTAGGGAGATGATTTTTTTGAGGAATTACAGAATCGCAATTGCCTATACATAGTAAAGCCTTGCTTGAGTCTAATTATGATGGCTGCCAAAAAAGCAATTACTAGAAAATGGAAATTAAAGTCTAGAGAAACTTTACTAGAAGTAGTGAATATAGTAACAGAGATAAAAAAGGGAAGGAGCAAACAACATAAGAAAAAATGTGAATTGTGGAAACAATATATGCAGAGCAGAAACAAAGTTTAAGAGGCAGGATTTGAGTGAGCCATATAATGCTTTACTGACGGTGACTGGATGGTTTATAAGTGACGAATACTGTTTGCAACTACAATTGTTTCAATGGTGTCTGATGTAAATTGTTTGCAACTAAAGTGGCATCATTTTGTATGTTTTTCATTTATATAAATGTAAGATTGCCTTTGTCATATGTGAACATTTAATAAACATGTTTAGAGAGAAAAAATATGAGACCTTATCTCTAGTGCTGTGGAGGGTGTCTAAAGCAGCTGGCACAGGCATATCTACTTGGAGATGTGCTTGGATGAGGTTCTGCTACTTTGTGGAACATTTTGTGAATATCTTTTGTGGTTGATCAACACTTTTGGTCCCAAAGGGAGGGATACAATCTCAAGATTTGTAAAGGAGGGCACATCCCTTTCTGCTGTACAGATCAAATTTTCCACTTATCAAAGAATCTTTTCAGAAGTAAAAAAAAGTGTAAAAAAATTTGGTTCCACAAATCTCAATTTTCACCTGACATGTCTGGGGGACAGGACTTTGGTTGCGGGGGGGGGGGGGACACCTATAATGGGTGTCATTCTATGGGCCAAGGTGGTCTGCAGAATCAAGGCTTCAGAGGTCCCTTTTATGAGTAGCCTTTTCAGTGCTCCTGTACACTTGCCCACCTTTTCCACTCTAGAGGCAGTCGGTGGGCACCAATCCCTGCATCCAACAACCTGGATGTATATTACTCAGGACAACTGAGTGCAGAATGTAATAACCTGGGGCTACTTCATCCCTTTTTATACCATCCCTTCAATCCCAAAAAAGATTTCCCAGTGTTTCACCCTCTTAAAGGGGAGCAGCAGTTTCAGAAATAGACGCTCCTGATCAATCAAACCATCCAAGAGGGTACCATTAGACAAAGAGGATCTAGAATTTACTCAAGGTTCTTTTTAGAGCCAAAGAAAAGCTGGGACCTCAGACTAGTTTTGAGTATAAGCTACTTAAAGTTTTTTTTAAAGAAAACTAAATTCCTGATGGTCAGAGTACAGCCTGTGTACTGCCACATAAAGATGGACAGATGCTTCAGGTGGTATCTTTGCTTCCTTCTGGGAGCCAGACATTTTTGATTTACAGCTCTGCCCTTTGGCCTCTCCACAGAGCCCCCATCCCACCCTGCATGTTTACCAAGTGTATGGCAATGGTTGCAGCTCTCGTCCAACTGCAGGGTCCTGGATGTTCCCTTACTTAGATGACTGGTTTACCACCCTTACCTATGACTTACTTATCCAGGCCAGGGACTCTCTGCTCTACCTCTGTTCAGACCTGGGTAGTATTGTCAGTCTGAGAAGGTCAAACCCTACCCAAATCAATCCTTAAAATTCATAGGGGCCTATTTGGATACAAAACTTCAGTTTGCAAGACTTACCCAGACAGGAATTGCAAACATTTGCTATCGTCCTCTCAGTAGCCACCAGCAAAGACAGTTCTGCATCTCTTAGAGTCCATGGCAGCATAAGTTACCCTGGGTCCAATAGCCAGGTGCTACATGCAAGTTCTTCAGTGGACTCTTATAGTCCAGTGGTCAGTGTGACAACCCATGTCCTTCAATGTACTGTTAATGGAGATCTGCAGATCACGCACCCTCTGGTGGTTAGTCACCCCATTTAAACCTTCCTCCCCACCCTCAAAGCCATGGTGACCACGGATGCTTCTCATATAAGGTGGGGAGGCACTGCATGGGAAAGAGTCCAAAGCACATGGTCACAGTCCGAGGCCAGATTTCATGTCAGTGTATTGGAGATGAGAGTGGACCTCCTAATGTTATGTGCCTTTCAAGACACCCTTCCCATGGATGTGATATCCAGACAGACAAACATGGCGGCTGTCTGCTACATAAACAGGAAAGAACCAGATCTTACCCTTTATATCGAGAGGTCATGAGTGTGTGGCAAATGATGATATCTTCTCACTGCTTTCAAGTAGCAGTACATATCCTGGACAAGTCTAATGTTCTAGCAGACAAGTTGAGCAGGTCTGTCTAACTTCCTCATGGACGGTCCCTCAACCCAGCACATATTCAAGCATTGGAGGTGACCTTGCCACTGTCTTTTCACATCTCCCCTCAGTAAGTGTAGCAAGATGTTCTTCATGTTACACTGTTGAAGTCATCACACTTGGCTTATCTGCTTCCAGGTAGCACTCAGTCAGCCCGAATACTTAGTATTTCTGCATTGGATGCTGTCACTTCTTCCATGATGTCAGGTTGTCAGGGGTATAAAAACAGGCATCCAATGCCATTACATCAGTCTTTCTTGCTGAGGAGGAGCCTGAAGCAAAAGCAGTTTGCAAGTGCAGGTCGGCCGCTACCTGAAATTTTCGTTTTCGAGTCGCGGAGAGGCGACTAGCTTAACAAAAGCGTCGTCGGCAGTTTTGGACCCATGCAGTCTGTGTCTGTTTTTATCCTTATGTTTTTTTTTTTGAAGATCTTTAGTTGGATGGCTTACCGAAGCCATTGTGGAATGCGGAGAATGAGAGCAAAAGAATTTAGTGACAGCCCGACGAATGGTTTGGGCGTTAAGGCACAAAACCGACAGCGAGGGATGTCGTGGTCAGGGCTTAAACAGTTGACACAGTAAGAATGAAAATCTCTGAGTTATTTGCTTTCCACAGGTAAAACAATTAACTTTTCTGACATCAGTTAGAGCAAGAAAAAAGGATCCCCAACGGAATACTGAGCTTTAGAAGACTTCAGGATTATCGACTTGAAAGTGAAAATTTCAGGTAGTGGCCGACCAGCACTTGCGAACTGCTTCTGCTTCGGGCTCCTTCTTGGCAAGAAAGACTGATGTAATGGCATGGGCTGACTGATTTTATACCCCTGAGATGACCTGACATCATGGAAGAAGCAACAGCGTCCGACGCAGAAATACTAAGACACTGGTATTTGGGCCGACTGAGGGCTACCTGCAGGCAGATAACCCAAGTGTGATGACTGCAACAGTGAATACACTCAAACATCTACAGTTATGGTAAGTGTACACAACTGTACTTTCTTCACTGTCACCTCCCCCCAGGAGGGTCACTGAGGGATGCTGTGTCCCACAGTTGACCCCAGGACTCCTTTGTGCACCCCCCCCCCCATTCCTCTGATTCCAGAGTTTTCATGGAAAGCAATGTAAAGAAAAATCAGTCATCCTCCTAGCCCCTTATTAGCCTCAAAGTATGACTTCCCTTCCTTTGGCCTCATCTGGTACATCCTCCTCAGATGCTGGGCAGTGTACCAGGTGCAATATCTCAAACACTGGAGTTGCCTCATCCAGACATTCATTCCTTCAAACTGACTACATGGTTTCCCCAATTCATATGATGGCTAGCTAGACAGTTCAGGTTCACGTCATCTGTTCATATTCTAACTTCTTGTCAGAAACCACCTACACGTAAGATTTCCAAAAGTGAATGAAAAAGATTTCCCATTTTAGCCCCTCCCTTACAGTGATCCTGTGATTCTTGGCAGACCTTTTTTTCAGAATGGAACCAAGTGTTCCACTATCTAAGTGGAATTTGTGGCCATATCATCTTTTCACAGCGAGATTCACATGTCCATTGCATCATTAAGATTATCTAAAGCCTTACTTAGAGGAATTTTTCTCTTATGACCTCTACTTAAAGACCCAATTTCTCCTCGAGACATTACTATTTCAGTAAAAGTCTTTAGTAGTGGGTCTATAGTATGTGATTGAAACCTTAGGATGTCCTTCTATTCCTGTGTTTCAGTATTCTAGGTGTGGGATTTCATGCCCTCAGGCGACTCATACATCTGCTCCTATACAAAAGCTTCAGCTTGGCTGTTGTAGTGTGCATGGGATATTACACGTAGAGCCATAAACCAGGGGCCTTAAATGTGACGTCTGCACGCACAATCCTCACAACTTTTCAGCTGCAGACATTCGCATAATAGGATAGCTTCTCCACAGACTTCGAATCCTAGGATAAGTAACCCGTTGGGTTTCTAATTTCCTAATTTTTGATAATTGTTCTTGCTAACTCTTGGTATTTATAGACTTTAGCTAATGTCAGGGAAAAAGGGAAAGTGCCAATTTGGGCCCCAGATGCCCCATAAAGACACCCATGACAGGTGTGATTTTTGCCTAGGCCGGGAACACGATCACTTCTCCTGCGCTATTTGTCACTCATTTGTGCTCAAGACCTTGCGCACCCATCTAGCTGCTTTAAACCTCTACCTGGAGAACCAGCTCATTAAGCTGTTAGCCCTTAGGATGGATCTTACATCAGCGGTTGCACCTGAACCTTTGTGCAAGAAGGCCAAGGTTCCTAGGCCTTCATCACCTGCCGCTCCATTTCCCAATGCATCGCCAACTACCATTCTAGGGGTTCAGGCGTGCTAGGAGGATCTGTTGACTGCCGCAACATCCCTCGAGGAAGCTGTTTTGCAGCCGACAACCGGCACATCCGAGGAGCTTATCCAGACATCGGCAGTAGATGTTGAGGGGGGACCGATTTCAGTGGTACCTCCAGCAGGGATCCAGACTTCAAATATGTTACTGTCCAGTCCCGACGGCAGGCCTCTGTCTACTTCTTCCCCTGCCAAATAGAAGCAAAAAATTAAACGTACTTCCACTTCTTCATAAGTCATACCAGATTAGCAGGCCTTCACCTCTTCTCTCATGCAGGCCTTTATGGCCCTCAGGCCTTCAGCCTCGGCCACCTCCACCTTTCCTCCTCTAAGCCCTAGGCCTATCTCTGCTTCTTCTCTCCCATCCACGATCCCTCAAGTCAGAAGAACATGAATCTTCCTTCTAATCCTCAAAAGAGTCCATTTCTTATGTTTCCCAGATTGCCTCCCTCCAGGAATATTACTCTGCTGATGAGGAATCTGTGGAAGGGGATCCCCCCCCCCCGAAGACATGACTTTTGCTGAGACCATCAAGATAGATTACTTTAAATGGGATAGGTCCCAAATGACAGACACCCAAAAAAGGTACTTTGAGCTGCTGCAAGTGGAATCCCCCTTCCCTTCAGCATTTCCTCCTGTTCTGCCCACTTACTTGGATGCCTTTAACGCTCCTTCCAAAGCCTTTGACTCCCAACCTTGGCCCCTAAACATCCTGACTGCTTCTACAAAGTACAAGAGGACCAACAATTCCTGGTCAAACCACACTTGGCGGACCCAGCTGTTGCCACCACTGTAGATAAGCAATCTAGACTGCTGCCTTCTACTCCCTAATGCCCACTGACAAAGACAGCAAGTACATGGATTTGATGGGGAAGAAGGTATACACTTCTTCAACTTAGGCTTTCAGAGCCATAAATTATCAGACCCACATGACAAAGTATGCATTAGACTTTGTCTGTCAAGCCTCCTCCTTGCTAGCATCCTTGCCTGACCGCCCCAATCAAGACGGACATCTCATCCAAACTTTCCTTGGCACAACAAGTAGCCAGGCATGCCATCAGATGCTGCAGAAGCATCTGCCAGGTCTGCAGCATCTGCTTCAGCCCTCAGGAGGTACTCATGGCTAAGACTCCAGTACCTCCCTGAGGATTTCAAGTCTAAGATTTTGGACGCCCCTCTGGACCACAATGTGCTTTTTGGTACCTTTTTAAAAGTCTACAAGAAAAAAGCAAAGAACTCCAAGACATCAAGCACCTGCTGGTGTCACCAATCCCAAGTATTATAGAAACTACCCTGCTAAGGCCACCTTTGTGAGAAGTACTCTCCTCAGCCCTCATCCTCCTCTTCCAGGTCCAGGAGAGGGGCTAGAAGATCTACAACTCCAGATCCTCTGCTCCACCTCATCAACCCAGACAGCTCTTTCAGGACAGAGGAGGTCCCAGTAATGCGTGACTGCCTTGCCCACCTTCCCCCACTGTCTTCCCCTTTGGCAGTCCATCACCTCAAACCAGTGGGTCATAAACATTATTCAAAACGGGTACTTCCTGTCCTGGAAAGAGAAGCCACCCAGAAGAGGCATTCCTCTCGTCCCCAAAACCAAGCCCATCTCATGCCACAAGTTTTGGCAGATCTTTTAAAACTAGGCACTATAGAACCTGTTCCTCTAGGACAGGAAAGGAAGGGGGTTTATTCCCGCATCTTCCTGGTCCCCAGAAAACATGGCCTATGGAGACCCATCGTAGACCTTTCCTTTCTCAACCTCCATCTTCAGGTCCCATCTTTCAAAATGCGCTGTCTCCCTACTCTGCTGCCCCTCATCCAACCCAAGGCCTTCACGACCACCCTGGACCTAAAGGAGGCCTTACCTGCACATACCCATCAGGAATTCCCACAAGCAATTCCTGCATTTCTCTGGACCTGCCTTTCATTTCCAATTTACTGCCTTGCCCTTTGTGTTATCCGCGCCCCCCCTCCCCAAGTCTTTACAAAGTGCCTGGACCAGCTATTGCCTTTTGCAGAGCTCAGGTTATACAGATTTACCCTTATCTTGATGACATACTGATACTGGCAGAGTCCAGGGATGCTCTATTGAAGCATCTTCATTTCGCCATGTCCCTTCTGCAGAACCTAGGATTCACCATCAGTCTCTCCAACCCCCCGCTGATCCCAAGCCAGGACAAAATTTTCCTAGGCTGCAGAGTCAGAAAAAAAGACAATGAAGACCTTTAATACCACAGGACAAGGTTCTTTCTTTGACTTCCCACTTCCAGGAAACTATACTATCCCAAAAGGTGACGGCAAGGCAATTTCTTTGTCTGCTAGGTTTAATGGCAGTGACCATCCCCATGCTACCACTGGCAAGAATGCACATGCGCAAGTTATAGTGGTTCCTGAAGAACACCTGGTCCCAACACTTTCATCCCATAGAGCAGGGCATCCCCCTCCTTCCCTATCTGAAAACAGAAATCAGTTGGTGGATCCAGCAAGTGCAACTGAACTCAGGGCTCCCACTACAACCACCTTACCCCAACCCAAGTGATGCATACAGATGCCTCATATTCAGGTTGGGGAACAACTCTGGCCTCTTACAGGATTCAGAAAGAGTGGCATCCCTGTCTTCAGGCCAAAGACATCAATATCAGGGAAATGACAGCAGTCTTCTTAGTTCTAAAAACCTTCACCCCCCCCTTCTGGTTCCAGGGCTGCTCCAGATTGTCACCGAAAACACTACGGTAATGTGGTACCTCAACAAGCAGGGAGGAACAAAGGCCTATCAGCTGTGCAGATTATCCCTGCTGATATGGGACTTGGCCTCTTGTCTCAATTTAGTCCTGCAGGCAGCCTACATCCCCTTACAGGACAACCACCAACCAGATCTTTTGAGCAGGACCTCCTTGCCTCAGCACGAATGGATGCTGAGCAGGGAGGTCATCTTAGACACAGTCCACTGGTGGGGTGCTCCACAAATAGACCTGTTTGCCTCCCCCCAGAACAGGCAACTGCAGAACTTCTACTCAAAAACCCACTTCCCTCTAGCATGGAGAGTGGATGCTTTCAGCTTCCCTTGGGAGGGGAAGTTCCTTTATGCCTTCCCCCCATTCCCACTGATTCAGAAAGTCGTCCTGAAAATTCAGGACAAACCAAAAATCTTGTTATTGACTCCCTACTGGCCAAGGCAACACTGGTTCCCCCTACTTAAACTAGCGAAGGGTAATCACTTAGTTGCCCTACAAAGGTGGACCTACTGACAAGACAAAGTAACTCTCCTACACACACACTTATAGATGTTGTCTCTGACTCTGTGGGTGATGAACTTTTGATCCCTTTCAGACACCACTACACAGAGGACGTGCTTTCAGTCCTAAGGGAGGCAGGGGAAACCTACCACTAGAAAATCTTACCTGGTTAAGTAGGAAAGATTTGCAAAATGGTGTTTGAACAAGGGAAGGGATACTAGCTCCGCTGAGGTTCCCCTGTTTCTAAACTACCTGTGTCAGTTGATAGTGGGCTTGCTTATTATTCTGTAAAAGTACTCCTCTCTGCCATATCAGCCTGCCCCTCGACACCCCCCCCCCTTGATTGCCAGGCTCGACGTAAAGCTCTTTCTTAAAGGGGTCTTGCACATGAAACCACCTAGGAAACCTATCCCCCCACTTTGGGACCTTAACTACATTTTAGAGAAATTAACCCAGCACCTCTTTGAACCGGCTGGGCCTTCTTCCTTACAAATGTGCACATGGAAGACTATCCTGCTGGTGGCTATCATATTAGCCAGAAGAGTGTCAGAACTGCAGGCCTTAATGACCTGTCCCCCCTACACCATCTTCCACAAACAGGGTATCTACGAACCAACCCCTCCTTTATGCCTATGGTGATAAATGACCTGTGTCTTAACCAATCCATTCATCTACCCACCTTCTTCTCCTCACCCTCTTACAAAGGGGAGAGGATACTGCACTCCCTGGACGTGCACAGACAACTTTGGTTTTACCTGGATAAGACCAAGACCATCAGGAAGACTAACCAGCTCTGTCTCCTTCCACCCCAGAGCCCTAGGCAAAGCACTCTCCAAGCAAACCATCGCATGCTGTTTGATTCTGCTTCTCCCACCATGGAAAGGAACCTCCTGGGGGAATCAAGGCCCATTCCACTAGAGCTTTGGCCACCTCAAGGGCCTTCATGAAGGGCCTAGACACAGCATCCATTTTAGAAGCAGCTACTTGGGCCACTATCCACACTTTCACCAAGCATTACAAACTAGACCACGTTTCCAAAGCTAGGACAAGGATTCGCCAGGGCAATCCTGCAGGTGCTTGTAGAACCTTCTTCATCTACCTCCACCCTTTCATCCACATAAGCTGTGGTACGCTCTCACACCTAGAATACTGCAACATAGGAATAGAAGGACATAGAATAGTTGTGTAAAATCTTACTATAACCGTAGATGTCCTTCTCGTCCATGTTGCAGTATTCCTTTCTGCCCACCAGTCCCCTCAGGTCTTATTCGTTACCTGTACCGCCTACATTACAGTAGGACTCCAAGTCACACACCTGGAAACAACTGGCATTCCTCCTGCTGGGCCTTTTCTGCCTGCTGGCCTTCAAGTTTGGAGGATTGTGAGTGCAGACATCACATTTAAGGCCTGTGGTTTATGGCCCTATGTGTGATGTCCCATGCACACTGCAACAGCCAAGCTGAAGCTTTTGTATAGGAGCCGAAGTACAAGTCACTTGAGGGCGTGAAATCCCACACCTAGAATACTTCAACATGGAAGAGAAGGACATCTATGGTTATGGGTAAGATTTTACACAACTTTCTTTATCGAATACCTAAAGGTCAATCACTTAATTGTCAAATCTTTAATATCGGCCGTTTCCACTTTGGGAAACAATGCCATTGGCCAAATAAAAAAAAAAAAAAAGTTGTAAACAGAAATGAAGTGCCCCCACACAAACCCTCCCCTCCAACTAAATATACCAACTCCAAGATAAAATCCATGTAATGGCCAAATGACTTGTTTCCCTATGTGGAAACGGCCATTCACAATTTTCAAACTTCGACATTTAGTGATCAACCTTTAGGTGCTCGATAACCTAAGGTTTTGATCACGTAATAGAAAACCTTTAGTAGTCCTCCATTTGATCTGGCTGCCAAGGCTGTTTTTAAATTTGCCATGGAAAACTGTCTTCTAGTAGAAGGTAAACGGCAACTAAAAAGAATTTGAGCTCCATGCCTGATCTGCTAAACCCCTTACCTGTTTTCTTTCTTTTTTTTTTCCCACAAAGGCAAGAGCAACTCTGAGAACCAATCTTTCCTTTCTTCCATAGATGGCTTCTGAATCCACTGTCAACCAATTCATACATTTCCCCATGTTTTCCCAAACTTCCCAAACTTTTCAAACAAAGGTGAATACACAATGTCCTATTCCTATGTTGCAGTATTCTAGGTGTGGGATTTTCTACCCTCAGGCGACTCGTACGTCGGCTTCTATACAAAAGCTTCAGCTTTGCTGCTGTAGTGTGTGTGGGGCATTACACATAGGGCCATAAACCAAGGGGCTTTAAATGTGACATCTGCACAAACAATCCTCAGAACTTTTCAGCCACAGACGACATTCGCATTGTACAAGCAATTCTTCACAGACGTCGCATCTTAAAGATAAGTAGCCCGCTGGGTTTCAAACTTTCTTATTTTTGATGATTGTTATAGCTAACACTTGGTTGTTGTAGCATTTAGCTGATATCAGGAAAAAAGGGAAAGTGCCAGTGCAGGTGCCAGATACCCCACAAGGATGCCCATGACAGGTGTGTTTTTGCCTAGGCTGGGAACATCACTCCTCCTGCGCTATTTGTCAATCGTTTATGCCCAAGACCTTGCGCAGCCGTCTAGCCTCGTTAAATCTCTACCTTGAGAACCAACGCCTCAAATGGTTAGCCTTTAGGATGGATCCTGCATCAGAGGCTGCACCTGAACCTTTGTGCAAAAAAGGCCAAGTTTCCTAGGCATTCTTCGCCTACCGCTCCGCTTACCTATGCACCGCCAACTGTCGATGTAGGGGTTGAGGCACGCTTGGAGGATCTGTCGACTGCAGTGACGTCCTTCGAGGAAGCTGTTTCGCAGCTGACTGGCACATCCTTGCAGCTCACTCAGAAATCGACACCTGTCGAGGAGGAGCCAGTTTAGGCGGTACCTCCAGCAGAAATCCAAACTTCGGATGTGCTAATCTCCAGACCCGATGGCAGGCCACTGTCTACTTCCTCTACAACCAAAAAGAAGCAGAAAACTAAACATACCTACTCTTCTTCAGAAGTCACACCAGATTGGCAGGCCTTAACTTCCTCTCTCATGCAGGCCTTCATGGCCGTTAAGCCTTCAACCTTACCACTTACACTCTGCATCTTCTAAGCCCTAGGCCTGTCTCTGCTTCTTCCTTCACATCCATAACCTCTTGGGTCAGGGAAGAACATGACTCTTCTTTCACTTCATGAGAAGAGTTAATTTCTTATGTTTCCCAGATTGCCTCCCCCAGGAATATTTCTCTCCGGATGAGGAATCTGTGGAGGGGGACTCTCTGCCTGAGGACATTACTTTTGGTGAGACCATCACCAAGATGAAGGATTTCTTTAAGTGGGACACTTCCCAAATGAATGACATCCAAAAAAGGTACTTTGAACTGCTGCAAGTGGAATCACCCTCCCCTTCAGCAGTTACCCCTGTTCTGCCTGCTTACTTGGATGCCTTCAATGTGCCCTTTAAGGCTTCTGACTCCCAGCCTCCTTACACCTAAGCTTCCTGACTGCTTCTGTAAAGTACCAGATGACCACAAATTCTTAGTCAAGCCACCCTTGGCCAACCTGGCTGTTAATTGCCATCACAACAGATAAGCAGTCTAGACTGCTGCCTTTTGCCTCCCTACTACTTACTGACAAAGACTAAGTACCTGGATAGGATGGGGAAGAAGGTGTACACTTCTATTTATTATTTTTATTAACATTTGTTGACTGGGAAAGTCCACTGGGTCAGGGACCCATTTTCAGTGGGGGCCCGGGGAGTAAAGCTCCACAAGCAAAATACAAAGAAAGGCAAATATTTAAAAATACAAATTTAACAATATTACAGATATAACAGGGAGAAAAAAAAACAGCATATTACAGTTTATTTTTATTTTTTTTTTTGCAGGATTTAATTTATCTGAAACTAGAAAGAAATAAACAATTGGTATTACTGTTACATCATTACTTTCTTTGGTAAGATTCTAGTATCTTCTACAGTAAAAATACACCAGTAAATGTAAAGACGGTTTTGCAAAGATTTTTTCATTTCAGTATTTGGGGAAATATACTATTTAAGGTGGTTTGCTCTTGAAGCAGGTGCAGGTTGGGTTGTCTAGAAAATGTGTTTTTAGGGCTACTTTACAAGTTTTTGGGTGGTCAATTTGGGATCTGAAGTAGTTACTTCATTTGCTCTGCAACCTGTGGGTATCGGATCCGAGCCGGCAGCTTTCCAAGATCTGAGCTCCTAGCTCCTACCCCCTACCCATAATCCCCTGCTACCAACCATATTACCTCAGATCGTTTTTTGCTCGGCTGAAGAAGCTTTCCTTTTTGAAGAGCTCCTAGCTGGGTGAGATCGTCGTGATTTATAAACTCTAGAAGTTAAAATCTTGTGTGTGTGATATTAGCCCTTTTTCTATCCCTTTTTGTGCTAGTTTATATTTTTTGGTGCAGATAATTAGCTTTTCTGTAGTCACTCCCTCTCCCCCCTTAGCGTTTGGGTGTGTTTGTGAGTGCTAAGATGTCGGAAGGGCCTAAGGCCATTTTTTTCTAAATGTACTGAGTGTGGCCACAAGCTTTCCCCAGCTGATGGCCACACTCAGTGTGTTTTGTGCCTGGGGGCAGCCCATCTATCAGAGGCCTGCCAGATCTGTGCGGCCCTTAACCCCCGGGCACTTCAGGATAGGAAGAACGAGCTGATCCTGGCGGGAAAGCTCCCTCAGGAGTCAGCTTCTTCCTCTCCCGTTCGGGCTCCGGCTCCTCGGCGCCCTCTGTTCCCTTAGCTCAACCCGGGACTCAGCCTCCCTCTTTGGGTTTGAGCTCTGAGGAAACTAGTTCCTCTTCTGCTAGGGAGAAGAGGCACAAGGATAAGGAGGGACATAGATCCCATAAAAGGCGGGCTGAATCTCACCCCTCGGCTCCGCCAGCTAAAGCAGCTAAGTCTCCGGGGGTCTCCGGATCCTCCTCCTCTCTGCTCCGTTCGCCTAGCTTCTCGCCAGAGGATCGGTCTCCCTCGAGGTCATCGAGGCGGCCCTCCCGGCCCGCCTCGACTACCTCTTCCAGGTCAACCAGAAGCATCTCCAAAGCGGATATGGATTGGATGATGCGTCGGTTCTTGCAGACCCAAATGCAGATGGAGGTGCTCTTGCCTTCCCCCCCTCTGGGGGGGAGTGCAGCCCCCATGTTTGCCCCGATCACTCCTTCTCAGGCTCGTTTTCGGATCTCGGAGTCATCGGATCCGGGCCCCTTCGGACTCAGGGATTTGTCGGCGCCGATAGCGCTGGTCTCTTCGCCGACTATGCCCTCGAGCTTGTCGGATCCGAGCTCTCGGGGCTGAGGGCTGAGCGTCGGATCCGAGGGAGTTGTGTCTTCGGAGTTGTTGGCTTCGGAGCGCACCTCTCGGCGCCGACTGCATCGGCTCCGAACCCGATCTCTTCCTCGGAGCCAAGGAGATTGCTCTCAGAGGCTGGCAAGGGCAATTCTCCTTCGGCTTTTGAGGTAGTGGAGAGGGTACTGTTGAGGTCCTTCAGGTCCCTGGTTCGGGCTTTGGATCCACCCGTACCCCCACTGTATGAGGGTCTGTCTTCCATCATCCGACCATCTGGACAGCCTGCCCAAGCCCTCCAGCTAGTTCCAGTGGAGGAACAACAACCCGTGGATGAGCCCTCATCGGATAGCCCCACCGAGGAGGGTTCTTGGAAATGGTGTAAAAGGAGGCACCTGGACTCCCCCGAGTCCGTTACCACTGTGGATAAGACAAGTTTGTTTGGTACACCTGCCCAGCAGGTTATGAAGAAAATGGAAGAAAAGGCAAAATCTGTTCAAACGGTTAAAGATTTCTTGCAGGTTCAACCCCCAAGGTTTAGCAGGAACTGGCCTGCCAAAAATTGGTTCTTTCCTGACTCCACAAAATTTCAAAGGGGCAGGAATAGACGTTCCAGAGGCAGAAACCAATCCAGAGGAGGTGCCTACAGAGGACGACAGTGGCAAGGTAACAACAGAGGCACAGACACAACCACTGCCACTACATCAGCACAACCACAGTGACTTAACCCTAAATCCGCCTACCAGGGAACAAATAGCAGCTCCTCTAGGCGGAAAGTTAACCTTATTTTCAAAGAACTGGCACTACATAACAAAAGACAAGTGGATTTTACAAACCATAGATCAAGGTTACCGGTTTCACTTCCACACTTTACCAGTCAAAAGAGGAATGCCAAATCTACCTTCAAATCAAAAAACAGAGGCACTACAACAGATAATGGAGTTAGCAAACATGAGAGCTGTGGAAAGAGTGCCAACAGCAGAGCAAGGAAAGGGGTTCTACTCCAGACTATTCCTAGTTCCAAGAAAGGAAAAAGTTGGAGACCAATTCTCGACCTGTCCACCTTAAATACATACATCATTGTCCCAAAATTCAAAATGCTGACCCTACAGCAACTTCTTCCCATGCTGGGCAAGGAGTCTTGGCTGGTAACTCTAGATCTCAAGGAGGCATACCTGCACGTCCCCATTCGACCAATCTGCAGAAGATACCTCAGATTTCTTGCAGGATCAGAGCACTATCAATTCTCAGCATTGCCCTTTGGCTTATCTACTGCCCAGAGTATTCACAAAATGCCTGGCATCAGTAATTGCCCATTGCAGACTACAGGGAATTCAAATTTACCCATACCTGGACGACTGCCTGCTACAAGGGGACAACAAAAGCAAGCTGACAACAGATTTACAAAGGGTCATTTACTTGCTACAAGCACTGGGATACACAGTCAATTTACAAAAGTCAAGGCTGATACCATCCCAAACAAGGACATTCTTGGGCGGAATTGGACACAGTAAAACAAATGGCATTCCTGACTACAGAAAAACAAAAGAACTCCCTCTTTACTTCTTGGCACTAACAAAACTGAACAAGTTAACAGCAAGAAAAGTACTGCAGGCCTTGGGCTTCATGGCATCATGCATAATCTTGGTCCCATTTGCCAGACTACATATGAGAAAACTACAGTGGTACCTAAAGAATTTATGGTCCCAACACAGACACAGCCTAGAAACAGAAATCCCACTAATTCCATGCTTAAAGCAGGAGTTCCTATGGTGGGCTCAGGCATGTCAGTCAAACCCAGGCCTACCCTTTCGCAGATGTCAAGCAAGCCAGACCATCACAACAGGCGCTTCAGACCTAGGATGGGGGGCCCACATGCTGGACAAATGCGTGCAAGGATTGTGGACACAGGATCAACTTCACCTGCACATCAACCTAAAAGAAATGCTGGCAGTAAAACTGGCAATCCAAAAGTTCAAACCATTTCTCCAAGAGGGCCAGTTGATGATAAGGACAGACAACACCACAGTCATGTGGTACATCAACAAACAGGGAGGCACTCATTCATACCCCTATGCAGAATGACTTTGGAGCTGTGGACCCTGGCACTCAGCTACAACATCCAGTTACAGGCAATATTTGTACCGGGAAAAGAAAATACTCTAGCAGACATATTAAGCAGAACCACATCGATGCCCACGAATGGAAGCTGCACCCGGACATCTTCAAGACCATCTCAAAGAAATGGGGTATGCCTCAGTTGGTTCTATTCGCATCACCTCTCAATCACCAGCTCAAAAGTTCTGCACAAGGACATTCCACCCACTAGCATGGAAAGTGGATTCGCTCTCCTTCAGCTGGAAAGGCCTAACAGCATATGCATTCCCACCTCTTCCCTTGATACACAAAGTACTACTAAAAATCAAGGAAGAACGTCCAAGGATAATCCTGATAGCTCCAAACTGGCCAAGACAACACTGGTACCCACTGCTGAGGAGCATGTCTCGAACAATATGTGGCCAATACCCTGATGCCTTTGATGTTAACTCAGAACAACTACAGCATCATACATCCAAACCTAAAAACGTTGCAACTGACTGCATGGAACATCACATAGCAGCAGCTAATCCAGAACTTTCCCAAAGAGTTAAAGACATTATTCTTGAAGCCCGCAGACCTTCAACAAGAAGGAACTATGCTGGAAAATGGAAAAGGTTTGTCATTTGGAGTACGGAAAGAGGAAAAGATGTGTCAAACATAGATATGCCTAACATTCTGGATTATCTGGCCGAACTTCTTCATTCAGGCCTGTCCTACTCCTCCATCAAGATACATGCATCAGCTATTTCAGCAGAATACAGCTTTGATCCACCTGTTTTTTACACCCTTTGCTCAGGCAGTTCCTCAGAGGAATCAAGAATGTAAAACCTCCAAGGAAACCACCATTACCAGCTTGGGACTTAAACTTTGTGCTAGAAAAGTTGACACTATCACCCTTTGAACCAGCAGCAACAGCAGACCTACAACACCTGTCATGGAAAACTGCTTTCCTACTGGCAATTACTTCAGCAAGGAGGGTTTCAGAACTACAGGCCTTAATGGCAGTGCAACCCTTCCTAATCTTCCACCAAGATAGAGTGTCCATGAGGACTAATCCTACATTTATGCCTAAGGTGGTATCCAGAGTGTCTTTAAACCAGGCAATCCACCTACCTACCTTCTTTCCCAACCCACAAAACAGAGGGAAAGAATACTGCATACCTTGGATGTACATAGACAGCTACGCTACTACTTGGACAGAACAAAAATAGCAGAAAGACTGACCAACTTTTGTAGCCTATGCAACAGGAAGGGAAGGAAAAGCTATTTCCAAACAGACAATCTCCAAATGGATAGGAAATTGCATACGATTCTGTTACTCCTTCCATGGAAAACCAATTCCACAGAACATAAGACCTCATTCTACAAGGGCAACAGCCACTACCACAGCCTTCTTACGAGGAGTGGCAACCAAAGACATTATTGAGGCGGCTACTTGGACCTCCGTGCATACATTTGCCAAGCATTATAATTTGCCTCTATATTCCAGATCCCGAGCAGGGTTTGCCACTGCTGTACTGCAAGGGATCCTAAACACACCATAATCTACTTTTTCCTCCTCCCCTAGTTGGCTATGGTATTCTACCCAGTTGTTATGACTGCAGATGCATCCATGAAGGACATAGTACAGTTTTGTACCTACCATAAATGTAGATGTCCGAACTGGATAGCATCTGCAGTCAGGATTACCCTCCCTCCTTCCCCTCTGTGGTACTCCTAGGGTGTTTACCCTCCTAATAGCTAGCTGGTGGGGGGGAGTCTTTTATGGTGTATTTGTTTGTATATATGTACATACATGCTTATTTTTGTGTTTACCTCTATCTTTTTGGAAACATTGGCATCTATCCAAATTTTAGCCTTCGAGGGCTACTGGCATCTGGGGCAAGAAACACTGAGGAAAATGGTGTCGGCTGATGCTTTTATACCCGAAGACCAACAGAGATGACGTCGGGTGAAGTGCGACATCAGCCGAAGCCGGACCCGGACTTTGGAATCCGGCCGACTGAAGGGCTGCCTGACGACAGGACAACCCAGTTGTTATGACTGCAGATGCTATCCAGTTCGGACATCTACATTTATGGTAGGTACAAAACTGTACTTTCCTGGAGGTGTTTGAGGCAGGCCCATCTACCTCCTGGATGTCCCCCCCAGCTGACCCCCTGGTGGACTTAATTACCACCAGGGCGTGGAAGGAGCCAGACACCGTGGAGCCAATCCCTAGGCGTCCCGATAAGGTCTTAAGTCCCCCCACAGATACAGTCATGGGCCAAAGGAACCCCTGTCGATGCCATGTTGGTGGCGGCGGCCACCAAGAATGAACTCACTCGGGAGAGTTCTTTGGTCCACCCACCAGATAAAGAATCTCAAGCGTTGGACCGGATTGGGAAGCGGGTGTTTGCTTCAGCGACCTTTTCCATAAGGGCGCTGAACTATATGGCACATACCATCAGGCTACAGCGAGACTTGATCAAGGAATACGCTGCAGCCCCCCCCCCCCCTGGAGTCCATATCGGTCAGAGACAAGAATGTGTTTACGATACGAATGGCCACTCTGAAATCCATCTCTAATACGTCTATGTGGCTCCTCTCCCATACTTCGGAGGGAGCCGCTAGAGCCAGCGGAGCAGGGGTCGTCTTACGATGTCACGCCTGGCTCCGTCTTTGCGACTTCGCAGATCCCTTCAAGGCGTCCTTCGCGAATGCCCCTTTTGACGGTTCTGCTCTTTTCGGCAAGACCGTTCGCGATACGCTGGTCCAAAGCGAAAAGGACGGGAAGACACTGTCTGTCGTCGGAGTCCGCTTCTCTAGTTCCCAAAGATCCTTCTCCAGGAATCAGAGGGGACAAAAGAAGCTGTGGGTCCACAAGTCTCAGCAATCCCATGCAGCTGCGGACCACTTGTCCTCTAGAGGCAGAGGAGGACAAGGTGGACGCCGGCCCAGAGGCAGAGGGGGGCCATGTAATTTCGGGTCTAGAGAACCTTTCTCGGACAGACCCGCGCAAAAGCCCTGACGGCTTGCCCGACTGTCCCTCTCTGGAGGCAGTCAGGGGGGGGGGCGGTTGACAGGAGCGCCTGTCAAACTGGGAGTCCCTTACAATGGATCGATGGGTGCTCCGTATCATTTCCAGAGGTTATTCCATTCCTAAATCTTCCCCCCAAAACCAGACGCCTCCCCGATGTCCCACCCGATCAGAGGGAGGCAGCGGCTTCAGAGATTTTGAAGCTGCTAAGTAAAAGAGCCACCCAGCTGGTCCCCCCAGATCAGTCCGGATTGGGTTATTACTCAAGGTTCTTTTTGGTGCCAAAGAAAACCGGGGACCTCAGACCCATCTTAGACCTTTCCGCTCTGAACCTGTTCATACCCAAGGAAAAGTTCCGGATGGTCACTCTTCAATCTATTCTCCCCCTTATGCGGGAGAACGACTGGATGTGCTCCATAGACCTCAAGGATGCGTACTACCACATCTTGATGGACAGACGATCCAGGAGGTTTCTCCACTTCCGGCTCAGAGCCAGTCATTATCAATTCAGGGTTCTTCCATTCGGCCTCACCTCAGCCCCCAGAGTGTTCACCAAGGTCATGGCGGTGGTTGCAGCCCACCTGAGACTTCAGGGCATTCAGGTCTTCCCGTACCTAGACGACTGGCTCCTTACCGCGACCAACCGGCATCAACTCTCTGTGGCGAGAGATTACGCACTGACTCTAGCCCACAACCTAGGCATTTCAGTGAACCTGCAGATGTCCTGCCTGTGCCCCACTCAAGCCCTAGAATTCATAGGGACCAGGTTGGATACTCGAATCTCCCGAGCTACTCTAACGTCAGTCAGACTAAACAGCTTGTCGTATCAGGTGTTAGCCCTTCTCCAGAGTCCTTCTCCTCCAGCGGAGTTAGTCCTGAGGGCACTGGGGTCTGTCAGCAGCGATCGGTCTTTCCCTCCATGCCCGTCTGCGAATGAGAATATTACAATGGACCCTTCAAGTCCAGTGGTCCCTCTTGTTCCCATTGAACACACCGATACCGCTGAGCAGAGTTTGCAGGGACTCCCTTCTTTGGTGGTTACATGCGTGGGAACTCAGAGAAGGGAGGACTTGTGATTCCCCCGGTCGAAGCCACGTTGACCACGGACGCTTCTCGCCTCGGGTCAGGGGGGGCATTGTTCAGGCAGATCCGTTCAAGGCACGTGGACTTCCCTAGAGACCGCATTGCATATCAGTGTTCTAGAGATGAGGGCGGTGCTTTTGGCGTTGCAAGCTCTCCACGACCTTCTTCCCCTGGGGACTATTGCGATCCAGACAGACAACATGTCTGTAGTCTGGTATATAAACAAACCGGGAGGAACCAGATCCTATCCCCTGTGTCGAGAGGCCATGAGAGTTTGGGAATGGGCGATCTCCACCAACTGCTTTCTGGTAGCAACGCACATCCCGGGACGGTCCAACATATTAGCGGACAAGCTAAGTCGGGTGCTTCTCACTCCATACGAGTGGTCTCTGAATCCATCTGTTGCGAAGCAGATCTTTCACAAATGGGGTCGGCCTCGCTGCGATCTTTTTGCTTCTCCTTTAAACACATAATGCAGCGAGTACTTCGCAATAATTCCCCCCAGAGGGGAAACCCGCAGAGCCGCTCTAGTCCATGCTTGGCCTCCCGGGCTCCTTTTATGCTTTTCCCCCCTTCCACTCACGATGAAATTCATTCAGAAAGCCTGTCTGTTGGGGAGCAGAGTTATCCTCATAGCCCCATTCTGACCTCGACAGATCTGGTTCCCTTTTCTGTGGTCTCACAGTGTGGCTCCTCCGTGGATTCTGGATCCCAGTCCAGACCTGATCTCGCATTCCGCGGGTTGCCCAACCCCAAACCTGGTCAACCTCAAGCTTGCAGCTTGGCTGATCCAGTTCCAATAATGGCTAGGACTCCCGGTATCTCATCTCCCGTTAAGGCCATTCTGGTTGCGGCTCATAAGCCGTCTACCAGAAAACTTTACAACAGTAAATGGAAACGTTTTTCCATTTGGGCCAAAGACAAGGGCTTGGACCCATTTACTGTCCCTGTTCCGACCATTCTGGACTTCCTCTCGTTGATTTTTCGGCAGGGAGCAAGTGCTTCTACGGTTAAGGTGCAATTGGCGGCCATCTCCCATTTTCATGTGGGGGACGGCATAGGTTCCTTAGCATCTCAAAGTTGTGCAAAACCTTCTTACTAGGCATCTTTCTTTTAAATCCACCAATAAAGTCTGTGGTTCCCCCATGGGATCTCACTCTAGTCTTGCAAGCCTTAACGAGTCCACCTTTCGAACATGCGGCCTCGGTTCCGTTGAAGTTCTTGTCATGGAAAACGGCCTTCTTAGTAGCTATTACTTTGGCCAAAAGGGTTTCAGAACTGCAAGCCTTGTGTATGAAACCTCCTTACCTTATCTTTCACAAAGATAGTGTCCCTCAGGACTAACCCGTCTTTCTTGCCTAAGGTTGCTTCAGAAGCAAATATAAATCAATCGATAAATCTACCAGTGTTTTTTCCAAAATTTCAGAACAAGGGAGGATACACATTGCACAAATTGGATGTACACAGACAGCTCCGCTTCTACTTGCATAGGACTAGAGAGTTTCGCAAGTCGGACCAGTTGTTTGTCTCTTATGCAAAATCAGCCATGGGCAAAGCCATTTCCAAAGTGACTGTAGCAAATTGGATCTGTCAATGTCTTATTCAGGGGTACATATCGTCTGGCAAGCCAGCCCCGGTTGGTATCCGTGCTCATTCTACAAGATCTGTAGCCACCTCAACAGCTTTTTGGTCTAGGGTTCCAGTGGACGACGTATGTTCAGCAGCTACTTGGTCCTCTTCTCATACGTTCATCTCTCATTATAAACTAGATGTGATTTCGAGGAGTAGGGCTTCTTTTGGCTCTGCAATGCTTTGGAATATCCTTCCGTAAGGACCACCCAGGTTCTTATAAGGTAGCTGGGGACTTTGTCCCACAGGTTGTAGAGCAAATGAAGTAACTACTTCAGATAAAGAAGTTATGTACTCACCATAACGTTCCATCTGAGTAGGTACTTCATTTGTCTGCAACTGACCCCCCCCCCCCCCTCATCCCCTGAACCTTTCTGGATTTTCTGATCACCTTTACAGTTGATTTTTTGTGTTACCAGGTTGGTGAGGCAAAAAAAACGATCTGAGGTAATATGGTTGGTAGCAGGGGATTATGGGTAGGGGGGAGGAGCTAGGAGCTCGGATCTTGGAAAGCTGCCGGCTCAGATCCGAGGTCTGATCCGATACCCACAGATTGCAGACAAATGAAGTACCTACTCAGATGGAATGTTATGGTGAGTACATAACTTCTTTTTATTTCAAATGGAAGGTTATTCCATAGCTTCGCTATGATATGGGAGAACAAACATTGTCCTGCTGTTTTGTTGGGTTTAGTTACAGTAAGCATCAGTTTACAGGAAGATTTTAGTGTTCTAGAGGGGGTGTATGTTTGTAGGACTGAGTTAAGGGCAGGGCAGTCATTTTGTTTAGAAATTAGTTTGTGGGCTCTGGTTAGTTGGGTGTATTGTAGATGGTGGGAAAACTCTAGCCATCTTAGCTCGGTGATGGCATGGCAGTGATGAGAAACGGTGTTTCCCTGAGGCGAATTTGGCTATTTTGTTGTAACAGGATTGTAATTTATTACAAAGGGTTGTGTGCAGATTAGTAAAAATGGCACTACCATATAGAAGGGAGGGGATGAGTAGTGTGTTGGCCAGTTTTATTTTGGTGTATTTATCTAGGTAGAGTTTGTCAATATAGGTTACCTAGTTTGAAATGTGTTTTCTTGATTGCAGTTAGGATTTGTGGTTTGTATATGAGTTTATCATCTATTGTTATACCTAGTAGTTTGGCTGTTTTAACTAGTTCAATTTCTGTGCAGCCTTTAGCCAGGATTTTGAAGTCAGTGTTGGGTGGTTTTGTTGAAAAAGGTAAAAGTTTAGTTTTTTTTGGGGGGGGGGGGTTAGCATAAGTTTGTGCATCAGTAAGCCAGATTCAATAAAAGTAAAGGCCTGTTGTGTAACTGTGAGGAGGTCTGGAAAATTTTTAGAGGTGGATATCAGTGTTGAATCATTGGCGTATTGGATGATCATCTGGATTAGGTGCGCTTTGTGCAGGTCATTGAAGATATTGAATAGCAGTGGACCTAAAATGGATCCTTGTGGTACTCCTATATTAGGTTGGTAATGGGATTGTGCTTTTAACCATTTTACTGTTTGTTCCCTGTTCTGTAGGTAAGAGGTAAACCAGCTGAGGGATTTTGAGGAGCAACCTAGTGTTGATAGTTGGTTTACTAGCTTAGTATGTGACACTGTGTTGAAAGCCTTAGATAGGTCTAGTAAGATTACTGAGGTAGGATGGCCTGCATCCAAGGCTTTGTTGACAGAGTCTGTGAAAGATAATAGGGCAGTAATGGTGCTATGCCCTGGCTGGAAACAGTGTTGGGTAGGGAATAGAAGAGCATTATTTGAGAAGTGTTTAAGTAGTTGTGAGTGAACAAATTTTTCCAAGATTTTAGATAGTGGGTAGAATATAGAGCTAGGGCAGTGGTTAGAAAGATCATGGGAGTCTCCCCCTTTGTGTAGTGGGGTAATGATGGATTTTTTCTATAGGAGAGGAACGTAAGATTCAGAGAGAGAGAGAGCGATTCTTCTACTTTGGCTTTCAGAGCCATAAATTATCAGACCCACATGACCAAGTATGCATTAGACATGGTCTCTCAAGCCTCCTCCATGCTGGCTTCCTTGTCTGACAGTCCCAGCAACACGAACATCTCATCCAAACTTTCCTTGGCCCAAAAGGTAGCCAGGCACTCCATAAGATGCAGCTACGATGCTGCAGAAGCATCAGCCAGGCCCTCAGGAGGTACTTATGGCTAAGACTCCAGAACCTCCCCGAGGACTTCAAGGATAAAATCCTGGACGCCCCTCTGGACCACAATGTGCTGAGAAAACATTCCACTGACCTTTTTAAAAAATCTACAAGAAAAAAGCAAAGAGGTTCAGGACATTAAGCACCTGCTGGTGTCGCCCATACCCAAGTATTACAGGAATTACCCTGCTAAAGCCACATTTGTAAGAAGTACTCCACAGCCTTCCTCTTCCAGTCCCAGGACAGGGGCCAGAAGACCTACTAACTCCAGATCCTCTGTTCCACCACAACAACCCAGACAGCCATTTCAGGACAGAGGAGGCCCCAGTAATGCGTGACTGCCTTGCCCACCTCCCCCTCTCAGCCCGCCTTTCCCACACTCTCCCCCTTTGGCAGTCCATCACTTCAGACCACAGGGTCTTAAACATTATCCAGAAAGGGTATTTCCTATCCTGGAAAGAGAAGCCACCCAGAAAAGGCATCCCTTCCTTCCCCAAAAACCAGGACCATCTCATGCCACAAGTTCTGGCAGATCTTCTACAGCTAGGCACCATAGAGCCCATTCCTCCAGGACACAAAGGAAAAGGGTTTTACTCCCATTTCTTCTTAGTCCCCAAAAAAGATGGCCTCTGGAGGAAGCCTACCTGCACATTTATTTATTTTTACATTTGATTACCGGGAAAGTCTGGATGGAATGTCCATTTTCAGCAGAGGCCCAGGGAGAAAAGCTCCACATAGAACAAAAGATAAATAAAAACAGCTGTACGTAAAGAGTTTGAATGTTTTTAGTCTGGGGCAGAGCAAGGGCAGAGCCATTTAGTGGTAAGGCAGGTTTATAGTGTTTGTTTAAATTTAATTAATGTAATGCTAGATGTGATGTAACTAGGTACTGAGTTCCAAATCTTAGCAATATAATGAGAGTAGGGGGACTCTCCAGCACAATTGTGTGCTGTTGAATTTGTATGAGGGGCTTATTGTTTGACCGCAGCATTCTGCCACAGGAATAGGGCTCTAGCAAGTCATTTAATGATGGAGTTTTTGCAGAATGATGGATTTTGTAAGCCATGTTAAGCTGAGATAAGTGTAGGAGATGGGGAAGTCCTAACCAGCTTAGTTTCCTTAGGGCACAGCAGTGGTGTGATCTCATTGTAGAGTTTGCTGCATATCTAGTTATTTTATTGTAGCAGGCTTCCAGTTTTACCAGCTCAGATGATGTCCTTCAAGAATGCAACTGCAGTCCTGACATATGGGTTGTCCTGCCTCAGGCAGCCCTTCGGTCGGCCAGATTCCAAAGTCTGGGTCCGGCGTCGGCCTATGTCGCCTCCTCCCCGACATCAGAGCGGCTGGAGTATAAAGGCATCGGCCGACGCCATCTTCTTCAGTCTTTCTTGCCGCGCGGTGCCCGAAGCAGAAGCAGTTCGCAAGTGCCGGTCGGTCAGCTCCTGTGTTTTCAGTTACCGAAGTCATCTAAAAGCTAAGTACCCCGTTGGGGAACATTTTTTCTTGCCTCAGCCGATGTCAGAACAAATTGAGAAAGTTAATAATTGTTTGTCTTGTGGTAAACAAATACCTCATAAGGACTTTCATTCCTACTGCCTCCCTTGCCTGGGCCCAGACCACAACGTCTCGGCCTGTGCCACCTGTGCTCGCTTTAATAAGCGCACTCTCAGGCGCTGGGCAGAGTTTGCCGAAGACTTTTTTGGCGAATCTTACGCTTACAACATGCCGTCGGAACAACCGACAACACAAACTACCAAGAAATGAAAGGACCGGGACAGACATCCTCGGCCTGCGCCTTCCACCGATTTAACGCCTAAGCCCTCCGCGAGTGCTTTGGTCCCTTCAGAGGCGGTAATTCAACCGCTCCAGGCTGACGACACCGTGTTAACTCATCCCTCGGTCTCTGAGGCTACTCCGGTGCCGGTTGTTGATTTTCCTCCGGAAACCGAAGTTCTGGATCTACCCGACACCATTCCAGTGGACAAGGTTAACCCTGCACGTGGGGCAGCTAGGCCTCCTGTATCCATGTCAATCAAGGCCTTTGCACGTGCCAAGGCCGCCAGCCCGGCCATGGCCCATCCCAAGCCTGCTTCTCAGGCCCCTTCTTCTGACAAACAAATCATGTCTCTGGCTGCAGATCTTATTTCTCTTATTAGGGGGTCTCAGCCTCACCCAGACAGAGGTTCTCAGCCGCCTGCAGATAAGAGGCCTAGGACTGAGCAGGCAGACAACCTCTCTTCAGATGAAGCCTCTGGGGATTCAGAGCATTCAGAAACCCAAGAAGAATCCTTCCAGGCCTATGAGTACTCTGATGCTGAGGAATCTATTCCCTCTGCCTCCCCTCCAGAGGATTTTTCTTTCGGTGAAGTCCTCCACTCCATGAGGGAGCATTTTAAGTGGCAGGGTCAGGAATTTTCTGATTCTAGGAAAAGGCTACGTACCTTCCTTAAGTTACCCGAGCACAGACCTTTAGCTATCCCGCCAGTTTTGGATGTCCTGGATGATGTTTTCTCCAACTCCAGT
Source organism: Protopterus annectens (assembly GCF_019279795.1). Classification (NCBI taxonomy): domain Eukaryota; kingdom Metazoa; phylum Chordata; order Ceratodontiformes; family Protopteridae; genus Protopterus; species Protopterus annectens. The sequence continues at coordinate 623,724,967 of NC_056748.1, read as the reverse complement.
GCTTCCCCCGATTCTCTCCCTCCTGCTCCTGTCAAGCCAGACCGATATTACAGGGTCCCTGATACTCACAAGCATCTCTTTAAGGCCCACTCTGTGGATCTAGAAACTATTTCACATGGCCCCAAAGGAGTGGCTACCTCCTCAGCCAGGAATCCACTGCCAGCTGACAGGGAAGCAAGGTCCCTGGAGAGATGGGGTAAAAATGTCTATACCTCTACCACCCTTGCCATGAGGTCTCTTAACTGCCTTTTTCATATGTTTCAGTACCAGGATTATTTACTGGATGATTTGCAGAAAAAGATAGCCTCTCCTGAGCCTATAGATAGAAAGGCATTGCAGGAATTTGGTACATAATACCCAGCAGGTTAGTAATCATTTTCTACAGTGTGGTTATGATGCATTGGAGGCTTCATGTAGGGCAGCTATGACAGGGGCTGTTATCCATAGACATGCTTGGTTGAAAGAACAACCACTGCCAGATCATGTTAAAGTAAAGCTCCTGGATGCACCTCTGGATAAACAGAAGCTTTTTGGAGCTAATGCTCAGGATGTGTTGAAATCTATTGAAGAAAAGGCGAAATCAGTTCAAACAGTAAAGGATTTCCTCCAGGTTCAGCCCCCAAGGTTCAGCCGGAATTGGCCTTCAAAGAATTGGTCCTTTCCAGACTCTGATAAGTTTCAAAGGGGAAAGAACAGGCGTGCATGAGGTAGAGGGCAATACAGAGGCTCCTACAGGGGACGCCAATGGCAACCACAAAATCAAAGAAATGGCACAGGTAGTACACCTGCACCACAGGGACAATCACAATGGACTTACCTTTCACTCTGCCTACCAAGGCTCAAAGAGAAGCACCTATAGGTGGAAAATTATCTCTATTCTCAAACTGGCACATTATAACAAAGGACAATTGGATTCTGGACATAATAGACAGAGGTTACAGGTTCCACTTCCATACCTTACCAACAGGACAAGGCATGCCAAACCTGCCACAAAATCAAAGGGCAGAGGCACTCATAGAAGTCTCAAAGCTGTTACACATAAAAGCAATAGAGAAGGTTCCTCCTCAGGAACAAGGCCAGGGATTTTATTCAAGACTGTTCCTTGTTCCAAGAAAATAAAAACAATGGAGGCCTATTTTGGTCTTGTCCATTCTAAACACTTTTCTCATAGTGCCAAAATTCAAGATGCTGATGTTACAGCAACTTCTTCCCATGCTGGGCAAGGGGTCTTGGCTGGTTACTCTGGACCTCAAGGAGGCATACCTGCATGTCCCTATCAGACACAGTTGCAGAAGATACCTCAGATTTCTTGCAGGAACAGAGCACTATCAATTCTCAGCATTGCCGTTTGGCTTATCTACTGTGCCCAGAGTATTCACGAAATGCCTGGCATCAGTAGTGGCACATTGCAGGCTCCAGGGGATTCAAATATACCCTTACCTGGACGACTGCCTAATACAAGCAGACAGCAAATAGACCTTGGTAAGACACTTGGATTATGTCATTCATTTGCTGCAAGCTTTGGGATACACAGTCAACATTCAAAAATCAAGATTACCGCCATCCCAAGAGATTACATTTCTAGGAGCAAAACTGGACACTCAGTTACAAATGGCTTTCCTCGCAAAGGAGAAACAAGAACAGTTAACAGCCTACTTCAGAGGCCTAGCAAAATTAACCCACCTGACCGCAAGGAAAACTTTGCAGGCCCTGGGGTACATGGCATCTTGCATCTTTCTAATCCCTCTGGCAAGACTACACATGAGAAAGCTGCAATGGTACCTAAAAAGCTTGTGGTCGCAACACAGCCACAACCTAGAAGACATAATACCACTCATACCATGCCTACAAAGGGAATTCCTGTGGTGGGCTCAAGCAAGTCACTTAAACGAAGGCATGCTTTTCAACAAACCTCCAACAAGTCAAACTAGTACAACAGACGCCTCAGACCTCGGATGGGGGGCGCACATGGACGGCAGATGCATTCAAGGGCAATGGACTCCCATGGAGATGCATCAGCACATAAATCAAAAAGAGATGTTGGCAGTGATACATGCAATAGAAGCCTTTGGAAAATCTCTTCAACAAGGTCATCTGCTAATAAGAACAGACAACACCACTGTCATGTGGTACATAAACAAGCAAGGGGGCACTCATTTCCTACCCCCTCTGCAGACGAACAATGATTCTTTGGGAAAAGTCCCTGAAACTGAACATCTACTTGCAAGCCCAGTTTGTTCCGGGCAAGGACAATATTCTGGCAGACAGATTGAGCAGAAATTTCTTAGATCCACACGAATGGAGGCTACACCCACGCATTTTCGCACAAATAGCATCTGCATGGGGAAGACCAGACATAGACCTCTTTGCATCTCATCTCAATCATCACCTGGAAAGGTTTTGCACAAGGATACACCATCCTCTAGCTTGGAGAACAGATGCTCTTTCTTTCAGCTGGAATGCTCTAACAATTTATGCATTCCCTCCTCTACCTTTGCTCACAATGGTGTTACTGAAGATCAAGGCAGAACAGCCAAGAGGAATCTTGATGGCTCCAGACTGGCCAAGGCAACACTGGTATCCACTACTATTGAGCATAACTCACTCCAAACCGTGGCCCTTGCCTCAATGGCCTCTGCTCCTGACTCAGCACAGTTACAAGACTGTTCATCAGAACCTGCAAACCCTAAAGCTGACAGCCTGGAGAGTCCCATGACTCAGACCCATGATTCACTCTCCGAAAAAGTTCAGGAAATTTTGCTGGAGGCACGCAGACCTTCCACCAGAAAAACCTATTCGGCCAAATGGAAGAGATTCACCATCTGGAATGTCAACAAGGGCCGGGATGCATCATTGGTGAACATACCTCAGATATTGGAATACTTGACAGAAATGTTTCACAGTGGCCTCTCATACTCCTCCATCAAAATCCACGCTTCAGCTATCTCAGCACATTACAACTGTGATCCACCTGTGTTCTCGCATCCTTTGCTAAGACAGCTTCTAAGAAGCATAAAGAATATCAAACCTCCAAGGAAGCTACCAATCCCTGCATGGGACCTCAATTATGTCTTGGAAAAATTAACTCTTCCTCCTTTTGAACCAGCAGCATCTTCAGAAATGCAATTTCTCTCTTGGAAAATGGTTTTCCTGTTGGCAGTCACTTCAGCAAGAAGAGTCTCGGAGATACAGGCCCTCATGGCAGTTCCTCCCTTTATCATCTTTCATCAGGACAGAGTTTCCCTTAGGGACCAATCCTTCATTCATGCCTAAGGTGGTATCCAGAGTGTCTCTAAACCAAGCAATTCACTTGCCAACTTTCTTTCCTAATCCTCAAAATAAAGGGGAAAGGTTGCTGCATACTTTAGACATTCACAGACAACTACGCTACTACTTGGACAGAACAAAGTCCACCAGGAAGTCTGACCAACTGTTTGTAGCCTATGCTGCAGTGCAAGGAAAGCAGTCACCAAACAAACTATCTCAAAATGGATTGGACACTGCATCAGATTCTGTTATTCTTTTCATGGAAAAAGTGTGCCAGCTAATATTAGACCACACTCCACCAGAGCTATGGCCACATCCACAGCTTTTCTAAGAGGAGTGGCTACAAAAGACATTCTAGAGGCTGCTACATGGAGCTCCGTGCATACATTTACCAAACACTATAACCTGCCATTATACTCCAGATCCCGAGCAGGCTTTGCTTCAGCAGTCCTGCAGGGCCTTCTAGCTACACCATCTCTTGCTTAGTCCTACCACCCCCAGCTTGGCTGTGGTATTCAACCCATATGTCAGGACTGCAGTTGCATTCTTGAAGGACATAGTACAGTTTTGTACCTACCATAAATGTAGATGTCCGATAGATATGCAACTGCAGTCAGGTTTTCCCTCCCTCCTACCCCTCTGTTTTTCCCGTTTTGGGTCCTTACTCCCCTTACCTATCAGCTGGGGATATATGTTATGGTGTATCTGTTTATTACTGTTGTGCATGTCTGTTTTTATCTGTTTATCCATTCACCAAATTTAGCCTTCATTGGAGGGCACCTGGCATCTGGGGCAAGAAACACTGAAGAAGATGGCGTCGGCTGATGCCTTTATACTCCAGCCGCTCTGACGTCGGGGAGGAGGCGACATAGGCCGACGCCGGACCCAGACTTTGGAATCTGGCCGACCGAAGGGCTGCCTGAGGCAGGACAACCCATATGTCAGGACTGCAGTTGCATATCTATCGGACATCTACATTTATGGTAGGTACAAAACTGTACTTTCTTCGTGTTTCACTGTTGCAGTTATTACATTTGGGTAATCCTGCTGGCAGATTGCCCTCAGTCAGCCTGAATTCCAAAGTCTTGGGTCCTGCGTCAGTTGCTGTCGCCCCTTCCCTGACGTCAGAGGTATAAAAATGCAGCCAACGCCATTTTCTTCAGTCTTTCTTGCCGCGCGGTGCCCGAAGCAGTAGTAGTTCGTAAGTGCCTGTCGGCCGACTCCTGAGATTTTTGTGTTCGAGTTTCAGATCCAAAGTCTTCAATAAAGCTAAGTACCCCATTGGGGAAACTTTTTTCTTGCTCCAGATTGATGTCAGAAAAAGTTAATAATTTTATTTCTTGTGGAAAGCAAATACATCATAAGGACTTTCATTCTTACTGTATTCCTTGCCTAGGCCCTGATCACAACGTTTCAGGTTGTCGGTTTTGTGCTAGATTTAACCAACGCACTATTAAGCATCTGTATGATTTTGCATTAAACTATTTTGGACGCAGGTTTAATTATCCAGAAATGTCTGATAGCCATCCGATTACCAGAGTTCACAAAAAATGCAAAGAAAAGGAGAGAAACAACAGAGGCCCAAAACTGACGACGGAGCTTCTCCTAAGCCAGTTGCCAGTTCTCAGTGAGGTGCTTTCGCAGCCCGCTACCGACACCTACGTGGAGTCAGCTATGCCACTGGAAACTCAAGGTATTGGATCCTCAGATACTATTCCCTCAGATGGGTCCAGAGCCGCTGAGCAGGCATCAGCTTCTGAGGGTGTATTCAGACCTAAACATCTATACATTAAACCGACTTTAGCTTCAAAGGCAAGGACTAAAGCACCTTCGAAGACAAACTCAAGGGCCACATGGACAGGCCTCCATGCCCAAAAAACAGATGTTCAAAATGGCCGAAGACTTGATTACCTTGATCAGGGGTTCCCATCCTCCTCCTAAGAGGCCTAGGCAAGAGACAGATTATGAATCTTCAGATCAGGTTTCTATTTCTTCTGATTCCTCTTCTGATCAGGAATATTCTCTTCCCCCCATGAGGATTCTGATGCTGAAGAATCTATACCTTCAGCTTCTCCTCCTGAGGACTATTCTTTTGGGGAAACCTTGCATACCATGAGGGAGCATTTCCACTGGGAGAACCAAGATTTTTCAGAATCTAAAAAGAGGCTCAGGGACTTCCTTTTACTACCTCAACACAGGCCTCTAGCCATTCCACCTGTGTTAGACATTGTAGATGTGTTTTCAGAGTCTAGTCTGACCCCTGACTCCTTATCTCCAGCTCCTGTTAAGCCTGACAGATATTACAGGGTTCCTGACTCTCATACATTCCTTTTCAAAAACCCTGCTGCAGACCCAGAAACTATTTCACAGGGTCCCAAAGGGGTTAAGGCTTCCGCTGCAAAAAACCCTACCCCCTCAGATAGAGATTCTAGGGCACTGGATAGATGGAGAAAAAAGGTTTACACATCTGCTACCTTGGCTATAAGGGCCTTAAACTGTCAGTTTCATATGCTCAAATATCAGCAACATGTCATGGCATTGCTTAAACAGAAAATGTTGTTAAACTCTGAATGTGCCAAAAATAAGGAAATGCAGGATTTATTGCATGCAGCTGAACAAGTTGGAAAGCATACTTTGCAATGTGGTTTTGATTCTCTGGAGGCCTCCTGCAGGGCCTCAGTCACAGGTTCTGTAATTAGGAGGCATGCTTGGTTAAAGGAACAAAATCTGCCTGATCATGTCGGTTAAATTATTGGATGCACTTTTACAGCATGATACTTTGTTTGGTGTTAAGGCAGAAGAAGTGTTAAAGAAAATGGAGGACAAAGCTAAATTTGTACAAACTGTCAATGATTTTTTACAAGTACAGCCACCTAGGTTTAGTAGACACTGGCCTACATAGAAATGGTCCTTCATGTGTCAGACAGACCTCAAAGGGGCAGATCCAGACACCCTAGAGGCAGATCCCAGGTGCAAGGTTCTTACAGGTCAAAGCAATGGGGTGCTTCTACCTCCAAAAGTGTAGAAGACAAATCACAACCTTACAGGAAACAGTCCCAATGACTTCCCCCTGCCTGCACCAAGCACTTATCTCCTGGCAGCACCCTTAGGGGGAAAAATAGCTCTTTTTTTTCTCAAACTTGGAACATTATAACCCAGGACAAGTGGGTTCTAAACATACTGTCACAAGGCTACAAGTTCCACTTACATACCCCGCCAAAGGCAAATGGTTGGCCAGATCTGCCAAGAAAATCAATGGGCAGAGGCACAAAAACAAGTCTCTTCCCTCATGGACATGGGGGCCATCCAACAAGTACCAGAGCAAGAGCAGGGACAAGGATTTTACTCAAGACTGATGTTCTTCGTGTTTCACTTGTTGCAGTCATTACAACTGGGTTATCCTGCTGGCAAGCTACCCTCAGTTGGCCTGAATTCCAAAGTCTAGGTCCGGCGTCGGTTGCTGTCACCTTTTCCCTGACGTCAGTGCGCTAGGGGTATAAAAGATGCAGCCGACGCCATTTTCGTCAGTCTTGTCACGTGTTGCCCGAGGCAAAAGCAGTTCGCACGTGCCGGTCTGCCGACTCCTGAGATTTTCGTGTTCGAATTTCAGATCCGAAGTCTTCACTAAAAGCTAAGTACCCCGTTGGGGAAACTTTTTTCTTGCTCCAGACCGATGTCAGAAAAAGTTAATAATTGTATTTCTTGTGGGAAGCCAATACCTCATAAGGACTTTCATTCTTACTGTATTCCTTGCCTAGACCCTGACCACGACGGTGCTAGTTGTTGGTTTTGTGCTAGATTTAACCAACAAACTATTAGGCGTCGGTACGATTTTGCATTTCACTATTTTGGCAGAAGATTTAACTATACAATGTCGTCGGATAGCCATCTGACTACCGGAATTCACAAGAAACGCAAAGAAAAGGACAGGCATCCGAGGTCCAAAACCAGCGATGAGGCTTCTTCTAAGCCAGTCGCCGGTTCTCAGTGAGGTGCCTTCGCAGCCCCTGATGACCGCTACTTTAGACTCGCAGGCCGCTGCTGACACCCACGTGGAGTCGGCCAGGCTGCTGGAAGCTCAAGGTGTTGGACCTTCAGAAAATAATCCCTCAGATGGGTCCGGAGCCGCTGAGCAGGCATCGGCTTCTGAGGGTGTTTTCAGACCTACTCAATTATATGTTAAAACGACTTCAGCTTCAAAGGCAAAGACTAAAGCACCTTTAAAGACAAAGAAACAAGTACAACAGCCTGGACAGGCCTCCGTGCCTAAAAAACAGATGCTCAAAGTGGCCGAAGACCTAATTACTTTTATCAGGGGTTCCCATCCCCTTCCTGATAAGAGGCCTAGGCAAGAGACAGAATATGAATCTTCAGATCAGGTTTCCATTTCATCTGATTCCTCTTCTGATCAGGAATACTCTCTTCCTCCCAATGAGGATTCTGATGCTGAAGAATCTATCCCTTCAGCCTCTCCTCCTGAGGATTATTCTTTTGGGGAAACTTTACATACCATGAGGGAGCATTTCCACTGGGAGAGCCAAGATTATTCAGAATCTAAGAAAAGGCTCAGAGACTTCCTTTTACTACCACAACACAGGCCCCTAGCTATTCCACCTGTGTTGGACATTGTAGATGTATTTTCAGAGTCCAGTCTGACCCCTGACTCCTTACCTCCAGCTCCTGTTAAGCCGGACAGGTACTACAGGGTCCCTGACTCTCATAAATTCCTTTTCAAAAACCCTGCTGCATACCCAGAAACTATCTCTCAGGGCCCCAAAGGGGTCAAGGCTTCCACTACAAAAACCCTACTCCCTCTGACAGGGATTCTAGGGAACTGGACAGATGGGGAAAAAAGATTTACACTTCTGCTACCTTGGGTATAAGAGCTTTAAATTGTCAGTTTCATATGCTCAAATATCAGCAATATATTATGTCACTGCTTAAACAGAAAATGTTGATAAATTCTGAATGTGCAGAAAACAAAGAAATGCAGGATTTATTGCATGCAGCTGAACAAGTTGGAAAGCATACTTTGCAATGTGGTTTTGATTCTCTGGAGGCCTCCTGCAGGACCACAGTTACGGGTTCTGTCATTAGGAGGCATGCTTGGTTAAAGGAACAAAATCTACCTGATCATGTTAAAGCAAAATTATTAGATGCTCCATTACAGCATGATACTTCGGTGTTAAAGCAGAAGAGGTGTTAAAGAAAATGGAGGACAAAGCTAAATCTATGCAAACAGTCAAGGATTTCTTACAGGTACAGCCACCAAGATTTAGCAGACACTGGCCTACAAAGAATTGGTCCTTTCCAGTGTCAGACAGGCCACAAAGGGGCAGATAAGACGCCCTAGAGGCAGATCCCAGCCCCAAGGTTCGTATAGGTCTAAACAATGGGGTGCTTCTACCTCCAAAACTGGAGAAGACAAATCACAGCCATACAGGAAACAGTCCCAATGACTTCCCCCTGCCTGCGCCAAGCACTTATCTTCTGGCAGCACCTTAAGTGGGAAAACTAGCACGTTTTTCTCAAAATTGGCTCATAACCCAGGGCAAATGGGTCTTAAACATAGTGTCACAAGGCTGCAAGTTTCACTTCCATACCCTGCCAAGGGCAAACGGTTGGCCAGACCTGCCAAAACATCAATGGGCAGAGGCACAAAAACAAGTCTCAACCCTCATGGACATGAGGGCCATTCAACAAGTACCAGAGCAAGAGCAGGGACAAGGATTCTATTCAAGACTGCTCTTGGTACCCAGAAAGAACAAAGCCTGGAGACCAATACTGGACCTATCTATTCTAAACATATCTGGATATTCCAAAATTCAAAATATTGACTCTACAGCAGCTTCTTCCCATGTTGGGCAAGAAGGCTTGGCTTGTGACTTTAGATCTAAAAGAGGCATACCTGCATGTCCCAATCAGACAAACATGCAGAAGATACCTCAGATTCAAAGCTGGCTCAATGCACTACCAATTCTCTGCACTGCCCTTTGGCTTATCTACTGTGCCCAGGGTCTTCACAAAGTGCCTGGCACCAGTAATTGCATACTGCAGACAGAGGAATACAAATATATCCTTACTTGGACGACTGCCTCATTCAAGCAGAGAACAAGGACATTCTGCTACAGCATCTGACATTTGTAAAGAGATTACTACCATGCCTTGGGTACACAGTCAGTGAACAGAAATCAAAACTAGTACCCTCTCAAGAGATAATATTCCTGGGTGCAAGCTTAAATGCAACTGCCCAGATGGCTTATCTCATGCCAGACAAACAAAGGCAACTGACTACCTATTTCAAACTGTTGGCAACAAAGGCCAAGTTATCTGCAAGAAAAATTTTGCAGGCTTTGGGCTTCATGGTATCCTGCATTCTACTAATTCCATATGCAAGACTGCATATGAGGAAACTTCAGTGGTACCTAAAAAGTGTTTGGACTCAATATTGCCACAGCCTGGAAACAATAGTTACTCTCATTCCGTGCCTGCAACAGGAGTTTTGATGGTGGGTGAAGGCCTGTCACCAGAACAAGGGACAGCCATTCACTCTACCCCCAGCCACACAGACTTTAACAACGGATGCATCGAATTATGCCTGGGGAGCCCACATGGCGGGAAGATGTATTCAAGGCACATGGTCCACAATCCAAATGCATCTACATATCAATCACAAATGTTCAAAATGCCCTGACGGCCTTCAAAGACCTACTTCATCTGGGACAACTACTGATGAAGACAGACAATACCATGGTCATGTGGTGTATAAACAAGCAGGGAGGCACTCATTCTTACCCCCTTTGCAGACTAGCCATGACTTTGTGGGACACAGCATTGACTTACCAAGTACATCTGCAGGCACAATTCCTGCCAGGAAAGATAAATACTCTGGCAGACTAACTAAGCAGAAACCTCATGGATCCCCACGAGTGGAAGTTGGATCCACAAGTCTTCAGCATGGTAACAAGGAAATGGGGATGCCCAGACATAGATCTATTTACCTCATCTCACAACTGCCAACTAAAGAGATTCTGCACAAGGACTTTTCTCAGACAAGCATGGAAAGTGGATGCCCTATCTTTCAGCTGGAAAAACTTAACAGTGTATGCCTTTCCCTCCTCTGCCTCTCCTCCCCAAGGTACTCCTAAAGGTCAGACAGGAGAAGCCAAAAATGATACTGATTGCCCCAGACTGGCCACGCCAGTACTGGTATCCAATCTTAAGGAACTTGACTCAATGCCCAGCCTGGACCTTACCTCAAGTGCCTCATCTTCTGTCCCAGCAGAACAATCATATCCTGCACAGCCAACTCAAGACCTTAAATCTGGCAGCGTGGCAGATAATGTAGTCATACAAAACACACCTCTCATTAAAGCGGTGATGGATGTCATTTTGGAGGCCAGGAGGCCTAGTACTAGAAAATCCTATGCTGGAAAATGGAAGAGATTCTGTTCTTGGAACCAGGCACAAAGAATTGACACAGCTGTACCAAATATTCCTCAGATTTTGCAATACTTGACTGAGATGCTGAGCAAAGGCCTATCCTTTTCATCTATAACAATTCATGCCTCTGCCATTTCGGCTCATTACAATACAGAGCCACCAATCTTTTGTCATCCTTTAAGGCAGTACCTCAGAGAGGCCAAAAATTTAAGGCCTGCAAGGAGATCACCAATACCTGCATGGGACCGCAACTATGTCTTGGAAAAACTCACCCTGCCTGCTTATATCCGCTGTAGCAGCTGGCTCAAAAAGTTTTTATCTTGGAAAACAGCTCTGCTCCTTGTAATAACTTCTGCAAGATGAGTCTCAATGCTACAGGCACTCATGGATGTGGAACCTTTTATCATTTTTTTATCCAGACAGTGTTTCTCTGTGGACAAACCCGACATTTATGCCTAAGGTAGTCTCCAGTGTAGCCCTTAAACTATTCATCTGCCTACCTTTTATCCAAACCCACAGAAGAAGGAGGAGAGAATTCTGCATTCTTTGGACATACACAGACAGCTACGCTTCTATTTGAACAGAACCAAAGCTTTCAGAGAGACAGAGCAATTATTGGTGGCATATGCTGCAGGATCACAAGGAAAGGCCAGCTCAAAGCAGACTATTTCAAAGTGGATAGGCCACTGCATTTGTTTCTGCTATTCACAACATGGCAAGCCAGTACCCAAGGGCATTAGGCCACATTCAACCAGAGCAGCAGCCACTTCAGCAGCCTTCCTCTGGGGAGTACCAACCAAAGACATTTTAGAGGCTGCTACTTGGAGTTCATTGCACACCTTCACAAAGCACTATCACTTACCACTCTACTCTAAATCCAGGGCAGGCTTTGCCACTGCAGTTCTGCAGGCCCAATAGCCGCTCCTAATGCTATTTAGCTCCAGCCTCCCAACCTTAGCTTTGGGGTTCAACCTAATTGTAATGACTGCAACAGTGAAACACGAAGAACATAGCACAGTTGTGTACACTTACCATAAATGTAGATGTTCGAGTGTATTCACTGTTACGGTCCCGGTTACCCACCCGCCATCCCCCATTTCTTTGCTGGAACTTATCTGTACTTCTCTATTCTATACAACCTATGTGGTGTATTTGCTTGTAGAGGAAGGCAAAATTTATACTTTGGTGCATGCATGTTTTATTGACATATTTTTAGCCTACCCTTTTGGGGGCAGCTGACATCTAGGGCAAGAAGAAAACTAAGAAAATGGCGTCAGCTGCATCTTTTATACCCCTGGCGCACTGACGTCAGGGAGGAGGCGACAGCAACCGACGCCAGACCTAGACTTTGGAATTCAGGCCAACTGAGGGTAGCCTGCCAGCAGGATAACCCAATTGTAATGACTGCAACAGTTAATACACTCGAACATCTACATTTATGGTAAGTGTAGACAACTGTACTTTCTGCAGGGCCTCATAGCCGCTCCTAATGCTGTTTAGCTCCAGCCTCCCAGCCATAGCTTTGGGACTCCACCCAAATGTAATGACTGCAACAGTGAAACATGAAGAACATAGTAAAGTTATGTACACTTACCTTAAATGTAGATGTTCTAGTGTATTCACTGTTGCAGTCCAGGTTACCCACCTGCCAGCCCCCTTTTTTCTGCTGAAACTTATCTTTCCTTCTTTGATTTATACAACCTATGTGGTGTATTTGCTTGTTGATGAAGGTAAAGTTTATATTGCTGCATGTATTTTTATATATACGTATATACATATATAAATTTTGGCTACCCTTTAGGGGGCACCTGACATCTGGGGCAAGAAAAATTGAAGAAATTGATGTCTGCTGTATCTTTTATACCCCCTGACGACCTGACGTCAGGGAAGGGGCGACAGCAACCGATGCAGGACCCAAGACTATGGAATTCAGGCCGACTGAGGGCAACCTGCCAGCAGGATTACCCAAATGTAGTGACTGCAACAGTGAATACACTCGAACATCTACATTTATGGTAAGTGTACACAACTGTACTTTTTCCTAAGGTTAATAAATACAGGTAATGCATATAAAAGAGTTGAGGTCAAATGAGTTTGGGCAATAGCTATATTATTTATATTATTTAAATATTATTATTTAAATATTTTTTTTATTATTGCCTGTTCCTATTTAGTGTACCTAGTTTTTTGTGTACTTTGATTGAGAGAGATGGATGTCAAATCTCATATTGGTGTCAATTTTGACCCCTAGTAGTTTGGTATGTGGGGAGGGAGTGATAGTAGTGTTACTTCTGGTTACTATCCGAAAAAATTCTGTTTGTAGTAGCTTTGTTAGGATGGAATAGCATGAGCTTTGTTTTGGTGGGGTTTAATAACGAGCAGGAATTTGTTAGCCACTACTCAATTTTGAGGAAGGATGATTGAGTACCTGCAGTTCAGAAAGGGTACTGGCAGCACACAGTACTGTAGAGTCATCAGCATATTGAATAATTGTGGCAGAGGAGGCCACAGTACAGAGCTTGTTAGTAAATATGGAGAAAAGCAGGGGGCCAAGAATAGATCCTTGGGGAACTCCTAGGATGACTGGTAGCAAAGGAGATACTTTGTTGCCAACATACTGCTTGCTGGCTTCCAGTTAGGTAGCTCTGAAACCATGTAAGTGTTGAGTGTGATGAAGCTATACATCAGAGAGTGCATGTAGAAGTTTGTTGTGATTCACTATATCAAAAGCTTTAGATAAGTCTAAAAAAATGGAGGATACATGCTTGCCATTATTTCTGTGGTAGTTAACTGTGTTTGTAAATGACAAAAGTGCAGTGGTGGTACTGTGGTGTGGTCGGAAGCCATGTTGATGTGCTGGATAACTTATTAGAGTTTGTGATCCATGAGTTGCTTATGAATAATTCTTTCAAGTATTTTTGATAGAGGAGATAGAATTGCAATAGGGCGATAGACAATTTAGTAGAATTTCCACCCTTGTGGATTGGGGTGATGTATGAAATCTTCCAAATGGTAGGAACGTATTGTTCTAATGTAGATCTGTTTATTAGAGTGGAGACAAAGGTATGCAATTACTTCAGAAGATAGTTTGAGGAATTCAGGTGGTAAGTGATCTGCAGCTAGAGAAGTGTGTTTTAGTTTTCTAAGAAGTTGTTTAACAGTATGTAGTGATGCTGGTTGAAAAGAGAAGCTATGTTTGTTTTGATGGGGTGTAGTTGTTTGTGATGTAATAGTAGGGCTGTGGCTATTAGAGACTTGTAGAATAGTTTCTGTGAAGTAGGTGTTAAACTGTGTTGCTGTACAGTCAGAGCTATTTTTTGTAGTGGAAGGGGGGGGGTGTACCAGCTTTACCAGATCGTAGTATGTTAATACCTGCCCAGAATTTTTGTGGGTTATTGTGGTGTTTAGTGTGTATATGAGAGTAATAATTTATTTTATCCTGTTTTATTTGTGCTTTTGCTTTGTTTTAGTTCACAATAAGACTGCTTAGTAACTTGTGATTTAGTTTTTTGCCAATGTAGCCATGCTTTATCTCTTGCTTTTATTAGAGACCTGGAGTCATTACTTAACCGTGGGGCAAACTTAGATTCAATTCTAATAGTCCTGGGAGGGGCATGCTCATCTAGGATAGATGGGAAATTACTAGTGAAGTAATCAGTGGATTCATCTGGGGTAATACTATAAGAGGGGACCGGTTGCAGTGTTTAAAGTGTATAAAGGAAAAGATCAAGGTTCATGTTTTTTTTGTTTCTTATCTACCGATATAGTGTCAATTTATTAGGGTACAGCTGTAGTCTTAGTAGGTATGTTGGCAGCTGACCAGACCATGTTAAAGCTAAACTCCTGGATGCTCCAATGGAGAAACAAAATTTATTTGGCTCCTCTGCTCAGGAGATCTTAAAAAAGGTTGAAGAAAAGGCAAAATCTGTGCAAACAGTTAAAGATTTCCTGCAAGTACAACCACCGAGATTCAGCAGAAACTGGCCTACTAAGAATTGGTCCTTTCCAGACTCGGACAGAGCCCAGAGAGGCAAGAACAGGCGCCCTAGAGGCAGAGGTCAATCGAAGGGCTCCTACAGAGGCCGTTAGTGGCAGCCTGCCAACCAGAGGAGTAGTGCAACAGCAGCAACAACTACTACTACACCAGGACAGGCTCAATGACTTAACTCTGATTCCGCCTACCAGGGATCAATTGGAAGCACCCTTGGGCGGAAAGCTGTCTTTATTCTCAAAAAACTGGCATTATATTACAAAGGATACATGGACACTGCAAATAATAGACAAAGGATACAGGTTCCACTTCCACACTTTGCCAAAAAGAAACGGAATGCCAAACCTTCCACCAAATCAGAGGGCAGAGGCTTTAAGACAGATCAACAATTTGCTTCAGATGAAAGCTATAAAAAGGTACCATGTTCAGAACAAGGCCAAGGATTTTACTCCAGACTATTCCTTGTACCAAGAAAAGAAAATCAATGGAGGCCTATTCTCGACCTGTCCGCCCTGAACACTTATCTCATTGTGCCAAAATTCAAGATGCTGACCCTACAGCAACTTCTTCCCATGTTGGGCAAGGAGTCTTGGCTGGTGACTCTAGATCTCAAGGAGGCATACCTGCACGTCCCTATTCGACCAAGTTGCAGAAGACACCTCAGATTTCTTGCAGGATCAGAGCATTATCAATTCTCAGCATTGCCCTTTGGCTTATCTACTGCGCCCAGAGTATTCACGAAATGCCTGGCATCAGTAATTGCACATTGCAGACTACAGGGAATTCAAATTTACCCATACCCGGACGACTGCCTGATACAAGCGGACAACAAGGGAAATTTGAAAAAGGACTTGGCCTATGGCCATACACCTGCTACAGACCTTGGGATACACAGTCAACATCCAAAAGTCAAGACTAGTACTATCCCAAAGGATAACCTTTTTGGGTGCAGATCTAGACACAACCACCCAAATGGCATTTCTCACAGAAGAAAAACAAAAACAACTTCCAGATTACTTCATGTTTCTGACAAGAAGACTCAGCTTACTGCAAGGAAAATCCTGCAGGCCCTGGGTTACATGGCATCCTGCATAATTCTGATACCGCATGCCAGGCTGTATATGAGGAAGCTACAATGGTATCTAAGGAGTGTTTGGTCTCAACACAGTCACAGTTTAGGAACCTTGATACCAATCATTCCATGCCTTCAAAAGGAATTTCTGTGGTGGGCTCAGGCCTGCCAGTCCAACAGAGGGTTGCCTTTCAACAAACCAAAAACAAGGCAGACCATCACCACGGACGCCTCAGACCGAGGATGGGGAGCACACATGGAGGGCAAATGTATCCAAGGCCTATGGCCTCAAGGACAGCTCAGCATGCACATAAACCAAAAGGAAATGCTGGCAGTGATGCATGCAATCGAGGCCTTCAAACCCTTCCTCCAACAAGGCCACCTGTTAATAAGGACAGACAACACCACGGTCATGTGGTACATAAACAAGCAGGGAGGCACACACTGTTACCCTCTATGCCGGATGGCTATGAATCTATGGGAACTATGCCTGAATCTCAATATCCAACTACAGTCCCAATTCGTGCCAGGGAAAGAGAATACACTGGCGGACAGCTTAAGCAGAACTACCATGGATGCACACGAATGGATGCTGCACCCAGACATCTTCCAACTCATAGCAAAGACATGGGGAATGCCGGAGATAGATCTGTTCGCCTCCCCACTCAACCATCAACTGAAGACATTCTGCTCAAGGACATAACACCCACAAGCTTGGAGGGTGGACTCTCTCTCTTTCAGCTGAAAAGCCCTAAAAGTATATGCCTTCCCACCTCTCCCATTGATGTACAAGGTTCTACTGAAGATCAGGGAGGAACAGCCAAGAGTGATACTAATAGCTTCAGACTGGCCAAGGCAACACTGGTATCCATTATTGAGAAGCATGTCTCAGGCAAAATCATGGCCTCTCCCCATATGGCCTCTTCTTCTGACGCAGAACAGTTTCAAGACCCTGCATCCCAACTTGAAAACATTGCAGCTAACTGCCTGGAAAATTCCGTAAATCCCAATCAAACTGTTTTATCTCAGAGGGTGAAGGACATTATCTTGGAGGCTCGCAGGCCTTCCACAAGGAAGACATACTCAGCTAAATGGAAGAGATTTCTCATTTGGAGCACATCAAAAGGCTCAGATGTCACAGTGGCAAACATAACATATCCTAGAATACTTAGCAGAATTGTTCCACAATGGCCTGTCCTATTCTTCCATTAAGATTCATGCATCAGCAATTTCAGCAGAATACAATGGGGATCCACCTATCTTCTCGCACCCTCTCCTCAGACAATTTTTGAGAGGGATCAAAAATATTAAACCTCCAAGAAGACCCCCTCGGGATCTCAACTTTGTGCTGGAGAAACTGACACTTCCTCCTTTTGAACCAGCAGCATCGGCGGATCTACAGTTTCTGTCTTGGAAAACTGCATTCCTTCTGGCAATCACTTCAGCAAGAAGAGTATCTGAGTTACAAGCATTAATGGCAGTGCAGCCATTTCTTATTTTCCATCAGGACAGAGTACCACTAAGAACCAATCCTACTTTTATGCCTAAGGTGGTATCTAGGGTATCCTTGAACCAAGCTATTCACTTGCCTACATTCTTCCCTAATCCACAGAATAGAGGGGAAAAACTTTTGCACACCCTGGATATACACAGACAACTACGCTACTACTTGGACAGAACAAAAAACTAGCAGAAAAACTGACCAACTTTTTGTAGCATATGCTACTGGGGTGCAAGGAAAAGCAATTTCCAAACAGACAATTTCAAAATGGATAGGAAATTGCATTCAGTTTTGCTACTCCTTTCATGGAAAGACAGTTCCTGAAAACATCAGGCCTCATTCCACAAGGGCCACGGCCACCACTACAGCATTCCTACGAGGGGTGGCTACCAAGGACATTTTAGAAGCTGCTACTTGGAGCTCCGTGCATACATTTGCCAAGCATTACAATCTACCTTTATACTCCAGATCCAGAGCAGGTTTTGCTACTGCAGTCCTGCAGGGGATCTTAACTACACCATCCTTTTCTTAGTACCTCCTCCCCCAGATTGGCTATGGTATTCTACCCATATGTTATGACTGCAGATGCATCCTTGAAGGACATAGTACAGTTTTGTACCTACCATAAATGTAGATGTCCGATAGGTATGCATCTGCAGTCAGGTTTACCCTCCCTCCTACCCCTCTGTGTTATTCCTAGGGTACTTACCCCTCTTTTAGCTAGCTGGGGGAATCTATTATGGTGTATTTGTTTGTTTATACATGTGTATAATTTTGCAAATGTTTGGAAATTTTCTGCATTTATCCAAATTTAGCCTTCCTAAAGGGCACCTGGCATCTGGGGCAAGAAAAACTGAGGAAAATGGCGTCGGCTGATGCTTTTATACCCCAGACGCTCTGACGTCGGGGAAAGTGCGACATCAGCCGAGGCCAGACCCAGACTTTGGAATCCGGCCGACCGAAGGGCTGCCTGAGGCAGGACAACCCATATGTTATGACTGCAGATGCATACCTATCGGACATCTACATTTATGGTAGGTACAAAACTGTACTTTTTGTGCTACCTTGGAGAGAGAGAGTAGGGGAGATTGATGATGAGTCAAGGGAAAAGCTTTTGGAGCTCACTTGAATGGCTAATCAAGTGTCTGATCATTCTGTTAGGTGTGGTTAAGAGCGAGTGCCTGCAGCATCTAGGACAGAGACCACTGACTGGTGACCTATCTGGCTAAGGCTTCGACTCCTGCTAGCTAATGTCAAAGCACCAGATCCTCAATGTGCACCCCCCAACAAACAAAGGATCTGTTCTTTGGGAGCCCAGTTTGTCAAGTCTTTAAAAACTGGAAGAAATGGGTAAAGTTATGCAATGGATTAAACAGTTTTTTCACCACCCTTGCCGTACTGTGATAGAAACTGCCCTACAAAACTTGGACCCTTTTATCATAATGAGAACAAGGACAAGCAAGAATAAGAAAGCCCAGCTGAAAAGGAGCTGGGGAAGGGGACAAAAAGAGAAAATCAGGAGGGGGGGGGGCGCGCGCTTCAGGATCCAAAGTAATACAGGGAGCATGCGTGACTATATGGCTGAACTCCCAGCTACTCTCCATTCAAACCTTCATCCCATCCCACTTCTGCCGACCACCTTAACAAAAGTGGCAGTCAGGCTGCTCTCTCTCAGCCTTCCCAAAAAGGCAGTTTTATCACCAAGGACTCATTTACAGGTTATGAAAGAGGGATGCAAACTGCAAAGGCAAAATCATCCTCATCCAGCAGGGATTCCTCCAGTCCCAAAATATAGTATCAAACCCATCATTGTAGAGCTGCTTTAGCAGGGATTTACAGCTGTCTCCCCTAATACAACAAGGAAAAAGATTTTTTCAGGGCTGTTTCTAGTTGGAAGGAAGGAAGGCACTTAGAGACCCATCCTATACATTTCAAGTTCAAAGCTGAATTTTCTGAAAGTGCTCTAATTCAAAATGTTAACTTTACAGACCCTGCTTATACACCTCCTACACCCACCATGTTCTGATGGTGTCCCTAGGTCTCAGACACCTCTCACCATGTGTCCAGTCCATCCACAGATGTTATCTCAGGGTGTTCTTCATAAGGATCACTGCTGCAGAAGCCTAAGCTGTATGGGTTACATCCTGTACAGGATACAACAGCTGACTGGCTTTCAGGGCACCTTCCATTCACCGAAGTTGTTAGCACTCCTCTGCAGGCTTTCAAGGATTGATTGCTAATCTTGTTCCATTGTAAGGAAAAGATTTTCCCTTATGGGGAAAAAAAAATATTTTTCTTTAAAGACCCCAAAAACATTATTTTTCTGTAAATCTTGTTAGCTAGGAGAAAGTGTTTTTAGTGACTGTAGCATGACTTTTGTACACCTTTAAATGGGAGCATTACTTTACTTTTGTGGTAAAAAGTTGTTAAAACTAACTTTAAACTATCTTTTTGCAGTAAAAGTTGCGATCTGATGATCTTCATGATGTCCTTCAAGGATGCATCTGCAGTCCTTACAAATGGGTTGTCCTGTCGTCAGGCAGCCCTTCTGTCGGCCGGATTCCAAAGTCTGGGTCTGGCCTCGGCTGGGGTCACACTTCACCCGACGTCATAGCTGCAGTTCTTCGGGTATAAAGGCATCAGCCGACGCCATTTTCCTCAGTCTTTCTTGCCGCGTGGCGCAGAAGCTGTTCGCAAGTGCCGGTCGGTCAGAACCAGAGATTACTACTACCGAATACTTCTACTACTACCGAAGACTTCTAAAAAGCTAAGTACCCCGTTGGGGACTCTTTCTTGCCTCAGCCGATGTCAGAAAAAGTGAATAACTGTTTAACTTGTGGGAAACAAATACCTCATAAAGATTTCCACTCTTACTGCTTACCTTGTTTAGGCCCAGACCACGACGTAGCAGCTTGTCTAGCCTGTGCTTCTTTTAACCGACGAACGCTTAGACGTCGGTCGGAATTTGCTGAGG
This sequence comes from Protopterus annectens, assembly GCF_019279795.1. Lineage (NCBI taxonomy): Eukaryota > Metazoa > Chordata > Ceratodontiformes > Protopteridae > Protopterus > Protopterus annectens. Next base: position 623,704,719 of record NC_056748.1, on the reverse strand, counting down.
AGTTTTTCGGCTCCGCTTTTGCTTACATTATGCCGTCGGATCCTCCGACTACGCAAATATCTAAAAAGCGCAAGGAAAAGGACCGACACTCGCGGTCCGTGGTTTCGGCCGAAACCGCGGTTAAGCCAACTGCGAGTGTCTCTGTTTCGGTTGAAACCGAGCTCGCGGTTCTTCCTTCAGCCGAAAGCTTACCTCCTACCAAGGCCTCATCCAACCTGGTGGAATCGGCTACTGAAATCCCACCTGTTCTTGCAGGTTCCCAGGATTTATCTGATACTATCCCCTTGGATATTTCAACCCCTGCACGTGGAGCTGCTAGGCCACCTGCAACCATGTCGAAGGCCTTTGCCAGGGCTAAAGCAGCTAAATCTACCAAAACTGTGCCTGCTAAGACCCCCTCTCACAGGCCTAGCTCTAGTTCACAAATGCTTAGTCTAGCAGAGGATCTCATTTCTTTGATCCGGGGATCCCAACCTCACCCAGACAGGGCTTCTCACCCACCTCCAGAGAAGAGGCCTAGAGCAGAGCCCCCTGAGCCAGTTTCTACAGATGACTCCTCTGATGATTCAGATAATTCAAACCCTCCAGAGGGTCCTTTCTCCCCTTATGAAGACTCTGATGCTGAAGAGTCCATTCCTTCTGCCTCTCCGCCTGAGGAATTTTCCTTTGGGGAAACCTTGCATGCTATGAGGGAACAATTTCAGTGGCAGGGCCAGGATTTTTCAGACTTTAGAAAAAGGCTTAGAACCTTTCTGCATTTACCACAGCATAGGCCTTTAGCCATCCCTCCAGTTCTGACTGTTGTGGATGATGCATTTAATGATGCTTTTACTGCTCCTGATTCACTTCCTCCGGCCCCTGCTAAGCCCGATAGGTACTACAGGGTCCCGGACACACATTATCATTTGTATAAGGCTCCTTTTGCAGATCCCGAAACTATCTCCCAGGGATCTAAGGCGGTAGCAGCTACCTCTGCCAAAAAAACCCTCCCCTCTGAAAGGGAATCCAGGGCCTTAGAGAGATGGGGTAAAAAAGTTTACACTTCTGCTACTCTTTCAGCTAGGGCCTTGAACTGTCAATTCCACATGATCCAGTATCAAGAATTTATGTTAGACCAATTAACTAAACAGCTGTCCTCAGATGAACCATTAGACAAAAATCTGTTCAGGAAATGGTACATAACATTCAGCAGGTCAGTAATCATTCCTTAAAATGCGGCTATGATGCACTGGAAGCTTCCTTTAGATCAGCCATGACTGGCACAGTGATCAGAAGACATGCATGGTTAAAAGAGCAGGCCTTACCAGACCATGTCAAATCAAAGCTACTAGATGCTCCCATGGACAAGATCAATTTGTTTGGCTCTCCTGCACAACAGGTGCTGAAGAAGATGGAAGAGAAGGCAAAATCGGTCCAGACAGTCAAAGATTTCTTACAGGTTCAACCTCCAAGGTTTAGCAGGAATTGGCCTTCCAAGAATTGGTCCTTTCCAGACACCTCCAGAGCTCAGGGAGGCAGGAATAGGCGCTCAAGAGTCAGAGGTCAATCCAGAGGTGCCTACAGGGGACGTCAGTGGCAGGCTAACAACCAGTGAGGTACAGCCACAGATACAGCCGCCACCACTACTACAGGACAGTCACAGTGACTTGGCTCTGGCACCGCCTACCAGGGAACAACTAGAAGCACCCTTAGGCGGGAAACTAGTCTTATTTTCAGTAAACTGGCATTACATCACAGGAGACAAGTGGATTTTGCAGACAATAGACCAAGGTTACAGATTTCACTTCCATACTCTACCAAAGAAGAGAGGAATGCCAAACCTTCCTCCAAATCAAAAGGCAGAAGCTCTGAAACAAATAACTCACTTACTAAGGATGAGAGCTGTAGAAAAGGTACCATCTATGGAGCAAGGACAAGGATTTTACTCCAGGCTCTTCCTGGTACCAAGAAAAGAAAACCAATGGAGACCTATTCTCAATCTGTCTGCTTTAAACACATACCTCATTGTCCCAAAATTCAAAATGCTGACCCTACAGCAACTTCTTCCCATGTTTGGCAAGGAGTCTTGGCTGGTAACTCTAGATCTCAAGGAGGCATACCTGCACGTCCCCATACGACCAAATTGCAGAAGATACCTCAGATTTCTTGCAGGATCAGAGCATTATCAATTCTCAGCATTGCCCTTTGGCTTATCTACTGCGCCCAGAGTGTTCACGAAATGCCTGGCATCAGTAATTGCTCATTGCAGGCTTCAGGGAATCCAAATCTACCCTTACCTGGACGACTGCCTGTTGCAAGCGGACAACAAAAAGGGTCATTTATCTACTGCAAGCTCTGGGATACACAGTCAATATAAAAAAGTCAAGGCTGATACCATCCCAAAGGATAACCTTTTTGGGTGCAGAACTGGACACACCAAAACAAATGGCATTCCTAACAGTAGAAAAACAGGAGCAACTACCTCTCTACTTCTTGGCATTAACAAAGAAGAACCAGCTAACAGCAAGAAAAGTCCTGCAAGCCTTGGGTTTCATGGCATCCTGCATAATATTGGTTCCACATGCCAGACTGCATATGAGAAAGTTACAGTGGTACCGAAGGAATTTATGGTCTCAGCACAAGCACAGCCTAGAAACCCAAATTCCAATAATCCCATGCCTGAAGCAAGAATTCCAATGGTGGGCTCAGGCCTGTCAATCAAAAAAGGACTGCCCTTCCACAGCACTCAACCAAGCCAGACCATCACAACGGACGCCTCAGACCTCGGTTGGGGGGCGCACATGCTGGACAAGTGCATACAAGGCTTATGGACTCAAGACCAACTGCACCTACACATAAATCAAAAGGAAATGCTGGCAGTAAAACTGGCAATTCAGACATTCAGACCACTTCTTCGACAAGGTCAACTGTTGATAAGGACAGACAACACCACAGTTATGTGGTACATCAACAAACAGGGAGGCACGCATTCATACCCTCTATGCCGGATAGCAATGGACCTCTGGAATGTGGCCCTGAGCTTCAACATTCAGTTACAAGCAATTTTTGTGCCAGGAAAAGAAAACATTCTGGCAGACATACTAAGCAGAACTACCACGGATGCCCACGAATGGATGCTGCATCCGGACATCTTCAAAACCATTACAAGAAAATGGGGACTACCAGAAATAGACTTATTTGCATCCCCACGCAATCACCAACTGAAGAAATTCTGCAAAAGGACGTACCACCCACTTGCTTGGAAAGTGGACTCCCTATCTTTCAGTTGGAAAAACCTGACAGCATATGCATTCCCACCACTTCCTTTGATGCACAAGGTGCTATTGAAGATCAAAGAGGACCGTCCAAGGATCATCCTGATAGCTCCGGACTGGCCAAGGCAACATTGGTACCCATTACTGAGGAGCATGTCTCAGGAACAAATATGGCCTCTACCCCTAGTTCCCTTACTGTTAACACAGAACAACTACAACACCCTGCATCCAAACCTGAAAACACTGCAGCTGACTGCCTGGAACATTGCATAACACCAAATAACTCAAATTTATCCCAAAGGGTTAAAGACATTATCTTGGAGGCTCGCAGACCCTCAACAAGAAAAAATTATTCAGCAAAATGGAAAAGATATCACATTTGGAGTACTGCAAAGGAGAAAATGTGTCACTGGTAAACATAGCCAACATCCTGGAATACTTGGCAGAGCTCTTCCACAACGGCCTGTCCTATTCTTCCATTAAGATTCATGCATCAGCTATTTCAGCAGAATACAACTTGGATCCTCCAGTCTTCTCACATCCTCTGCTCAGGCAGTTTCTGAGAGGAATTAAAATGTAAAACCACCTAGGAAGCCACCATTGCCAGCATGGGACTTGAACTTTGTGCTAGAAAAGTTGACACTCCCTCCTTTCGAACCAGCAGCAACAGCAGAATTACAATACTTATCATGGAAAACTGCCTTCCTGCTTGCAATCACTTCAGCAAGAAGGGTATCTGAGCTACAGGCATTAATGGCAGTACAGCCCTTCCTGATCTTCCATCAAGATAGAGTGTCCATGAGAACAAATCCTACTTTTATGCCAAAGGTGGTCTCCAGGGTATCTTTAAATCAAGCTATCCACCTACCTACATTCTTCCCCAACCCACAGAACAGGGGAGAAAGACGTTTGCATACCTTGGATGTACATAGACAATTACGCTACTACCTGGACAGGACCAAGAGCAATAGAAAAACTGACCAGCTACTGGTAGCATATGCAACAGGAATGGAAGGAAAAGCAATTTCAAAACAGACAATCTCTAAGTGGATAGGAAATTGCATTAGATTTTGTTACTCCTACCATGGGAAGAAAACTCCAGAAAACATCAGGCCTCACTCTGCAAGGGCTACAGCCACTACCACAGCTTTTCTACGAGGAGTGGCTACCAAAGACATTTTAGAGGCTGCTACTTGGAGCTCCGTGCATACATTTGCCAAGCATTATAATTTACCTTTATACTCCAGATCCCGAGCAGGTTTTGCCACTGCTGTTTTGCAAGGGATCTTAACTACACCATAATCATATTTCTCCTCCTCCCCCAGTTTGGCTATGGTATTCTACCCATTTGTAAGGACTGCAGATGCATCCTTGAAGGACATAGTACAGTTTTGTACCTACCATAAATGTAGATGTCCGATAGGCATGCATCTGCAGTCAGGATTACCCACCCTCCTTCCCCTCTGTGGTACTCCTAGGGTATTTGCCCATCTTGTAGCTGGCTGGGGGAATCTATTATGATGTATTTGTTTGTATATATGTACATACATGCTTATTTTTTGTTTGCTCTCTACTATTTGGAACCATTTGCATTTATCCAAATTTAGCCTTCCTAGAGGGCACCTGGCATCTGGGGCAAGAAACACTGAGGAAAATGGCGTCGGCTGATGCCTTTATACCCGAAGAACTGCAGCTGTGACGTCGGGTGAAGTGCGACCCCAGCCGAGGCCAGACCCAGACTTTGGAATCCGGCCGACCGAAGGGCTGCCTGACGACAGGACAACCCATTTGTAAGGACAGCAGATGCATGCCTATCGGACATCTACATTTATGGTAGGTACAAAACTGTACTTTTTACTGTTGCTGTCCTGAATTGTGGGATTTCCTGTCATGAAACCCTTGACCGGCCTGACTACCAGAGAAAAAATCTCCTTCCTCCTAGGGCTGATGGACACCCTGACCAACATCAGTGCATTTGAGTATATCTGGAGCCAGCCGATGTTGTGACTTTAGTCTCTTCTTGCTGCTGGAGCACAAAGCAGCAGTGGTTTAGTGCATTGGACGTCCACACCAGAGAGGTCTTCTGAAAGCCAAGTACCAAATTATTTGACTCATGTCAGATAAGGTTAATTGTTTCCGTTGTGGTAAGCAGATTCCACAGAGACTTCTATTCCTTTTCTGTCATCTTTTTAGGCCCAGATTGACATTCCTAACTGCCGCTTCTGTGCCCACTTCAAGCATAGGGCCTGAGATCTCAGCTACACAGCTTAGTCTTGTATCTCATTCTCAGTGTCCGATGGCTTCCACCAGTCGCTCCAAGGTCAGGGTTCCTAAACACAAGATGGATAAAGAAAAGCAACCCAAGCTTTGGGCCTCCGACAGCAATCACTGTCAGCTAGTCCTCTAAGGCTTGTGATCAGTGAAGATGAGGTGCTTTCACAGCCCCCTTCAGTGGCTGAGGTGGTGGCGTAGGCCTCTGTTGAGACCTCTTCATAGTCCAACATGCTGTTGGGTCCCACAACTTCTGTACAGGCCTTAGGACTTCGTTTATCTGTCAGGTCCTGGGCCGCTAAGCAGGCCTGTGCTTCTGAGTGCTTATTAACTGGTGATGCTGCTCTGTGACATCAGCCCACACCGGTTGCGCATTCTTCCCAAAAGACTGGCGTCAGAATGTTGGATGTCCCTAGGCATAAACCCAGAACTAACCCAAAGAAGGGAACTTTCTCAGGGCCTGTGCCTAGGCCTACTGTCTCCCACACACACAGGGTTATCAGCAGTATTTGGTTAGGTTAGCTGAAGGTTTAATTTCCCTGGTCAGATCCAGACAACCCCCTCCTGAGTCTTCCCCAGGGAAGAGAAAAAGAGACTTTACACCTTGAAGTTCTTTCTGATCATTTATGCTAAAGATTCTGACTAGGAGTCTGTATTTGATGAAGGACCCTCCCTGATTTCCTTTGAGGGGTCAAATTTTGAGGAACATTGCTTCTGCTTTTCCCTTGAGAACATTACTTTTGGGAAAACTATGCATGCCATGATGGTGCACTTCCAGTGGAAAGCACAGGATTACCCACAATCCTAACAGAGGATTAGGGAATTCTTTGACCTGACAGAGCACAGGTCTCTTGCCATTCCACCAGTTTGAGGTTATAGAGGATGTTTTCTTGGACTCCTCTTTGAATACTGATGACCTTCCTTCAATTCCTCGAAAACCCGTCCAGTTTCATAGGGTACTGGACTCCAGTAAACAATTCCCTCCAGTACAGCTCTTTTGATTGTGCACCTTTAACTCCTAGTGGGCGTGGCTTGAGTCTTTAAAAAATAGTTATCACCTTACAATTCTAACAAATACTCATTGACATAGGTCAAATATCAATACAATTGTGTTTGCCATCATGTATGCTTCAAGATAAAATATTCTGATACCTCGTATAGGACATGGTTTTGGAATTATTAATGTAAATATGAACAACCAATATTTGACGCCTAGAAGAGCAGTAGGCGGTAACTGCAGATGCACCTGGAGGCGTCACTCAGCTGGACCATTCTGCTGATTCAGAGGTTGTCATGTCACCCCAGGACCCAAAGGAGCAAGAGCCAGTTCCTCTAGAACCCCTCTACATACTGATAAGAGACGGGCTCTTGATGGATTTGACAAAAGACAGTTTGCACCTCTGCCATCTTGGCTCTGAGGGCCCTTAACTGTCAGTTCCACATGATAAATACCAGCAGACCATTCTGGATCAGATGTAGCAAAAGATTACTGCTATTGAGGACAAGAATCTTTCTAAAGAGTCACTGGACCTTTGTCAGTCCAGCTCTCAAGTTGCTGGGCATTCCTTGCCCTGTGGCTGTGATGCTATGAAGGCTTCCAGCTAGGCTGCAGCCATTGGTACTGTTATTAGAAGACATGCATGGCAAAGAGAACAATCCCTCCCTGGACATGTTAAGTCAAATCTTTTGAATGCCCCTGTGGACAGGGATTTCTTCTTTTGGCCCAAAGCTAAGGCTGTATTTAATAAGATGGGAGACAAAGCAAATCCATTCAAACAGAATTTATTCAGGTTTAGCTACCTAGGTTTAGTAGGAACTGCCCCACTGAACATTGGTCCTTTCATTCTCAATCTAAAAACAGGTAGAGAAATGCCCATAGGGGAAGGACACAAAGACAACGACAACTGCAAAGACATAGGCAGTGGACCTCCGATACTTCCAGGCAAGGGAGTTCTAGGCCACAGGCCCCTGGCAGAGAGCAATAATAACTCATCCATCCCAGTGTCTCTGAACCCCCCCCCCCAAGACTAGGAAGAAGACTATGCCTGTTTAAGGAAAACTGGTCCCTTATCACTTCAGACAGGTGGATCCTAAGTGTTAATTCACATGGCTGCAAACTCGCTTTCAAAGAGCGATTAAAATACTCTGGCTATCCAGACATTCCACCAAACCAAAGGACAGAGGCACTTACCCAAATTCAGAATTTGTGCTGCCAGGGCTCATTGGAACCAGTTCCAGAACACCAAAAGGGAAAGGGCTATTCTTGGTTCCCAGAAGGCTCTTGGCATCCCATTTTAGACCCATCTACCCTAAATCAGTTCCTGCTGGCTCCAAAATTCAGAATGTTAACTCTTAAAAAGTTTTTACCCATGATAGCTACTAAGGCCTTCATAATCACCTTGGATCTAAAAGATGCCTACTTGCGCAATCCTATAGAGAAGTTGCACAGAAGCTTTTTATGCTTAAGAGCAGGTACAAGTCACTTTTAATTTTCTGAAATCCCTTTTGGCTTGTCGGTCGCTCCCAGGGACTTCACAAAGACAAGAAGGGTCCAAATCTACCCCTACCTGGACAGTTGTCCAGTACAAGCCAAGAGTCTGTCAAAACTCCAGTCAGATCTGGTGTTGACCCATAATCTCTTGACCTCCCTGGGCTTCACCATAAATCAACAAAAATCAAACATAGAACCTTCCACCAGGATTGTCTTCCTGGGGGGCTCTTCTGGACTCATCCTTCCAAAAGGCCTTGTTACCTACAGACAAGATCTCCCTCTTGACTCACTATTTCCAAAAGATCAAGCAGAGACCATGCCTCTCAGTAAGGGAATTCCTTAGAGCATTGGTCTACATAGCATCCTCATGGTCCTTCTGGCCAGGCTGCACATGAGAAGGCTCCAGTGGTAACTCAAGAATGTGTGGTGCCAGCACTCTCAACCCCTTTCAACCAAAATTTTGGTAATGTCCTTCCATTTCGCCATTGCAGTATTCACAACATTGAGGGGTCCCCTGCTAAAGGTAGCCTGATGTCCGGCCAGTATATCAAAACCTTTAGACTGCCATAAGGTACGCTCTACGTCACACGTATGCTGCTCATGTAGTGTAAGGCATAAAGGTGACATATAGCATCTTCTGAACTTAGCTGCCGGTCCACACGCCATCTCTGATAGTTTGTATGATCACCTGAGTTGTTGCTGATGTACCTAACCACTCAGATAAGTGCCTTGTTGGAGGGGGGGGTTGCTTAACTTTTTTGTTTTTTTGTGGGATTTCATCTCATCCAGGAAAGGTAAATGCTAGTGTGAGACAGATTCCCCATAAAGGCTGTCACAAGTAGTGCTTGTTTTGTTTAGGGCCTTCTCATGATCATACGTCCTACAGTATTTGTCAGGCCTTTGTGCCAAAGATCTTACACAGTCGTCTTCATCCCTCAATATTTATTTAGAAAACCAGCATCTCAGACTTGGCAAAAGATGCTATGGAGGGTACTTATGGCCTGAGGGTATAGCGGTCTTCGAAGAAGGCCAAAAAAGTTAGGTCGGATTCTTTGGCTATGCCTCCTACATCGGACATCTCTTGAGGCTAATGAAAGCCCAGAGGTTTGCCCGGTTCTTGGGTTGGCTTCATCTGACGTGACTGCTTCAGAAGCCAGCATGAATCAGTCTGCTTGCATGTCCTTGGAGGTCTTGCAGACGTCCATTTCAGATGTACATTGAGAACCACGGCTGATTATCACCAAAGGGCCTGGGGGGGGAGGGCTTCCTCAGATTCTGCTGAGGGAGGAAGTCCTGATTATGATTGATTGTAGGCTGACATAGTGTCTTCCAATGTTTCATAATGCAGACGTCCCCTTGACAAAAGAAAAAGAGGAAACATGTTTCTTATGAAAGTGAATGGCAGGATTTTACACAGGGCTTATTTAATGCCCTTATGGCTTGGAAGCCTCCTCAGGAGGTCTCTATTCTGGCTTCTCCTTGGTCATCTTCACCTCTCAAGAGATCTAGGGATCAGGATTTCTTTGAAGAACAGGAGGATTTGGTTGAAGAATCCTTGACCTATTCTGAAGAAGAGAAATTTACCAGTCTTAAATCTCCTTTTGAGGAGATTTCTTTTGGGGGGACACCATTTCTAGAATGATGGCATTCTTTAAATGGGATTGTTCCCAGGTGTCTAAAGTGCAGAGATGGTGATATGAGAGCCTTCAGATGGAGTCATCTAAATCCTCTGTTTCTCCTGATTTGGCTGCTTTGCTGGGGGGGGGGGGTTCTGCTTCTGGGGCTCCAGATTCTCAGCTCCCTGCTCCTAATAAACCAGATTGGTTTTATAAAGTGCCTGATTGTAAATTCCTTTACAGGTGTTCACCTGCTGACCTTTCAGTGGTCGCTGTGGCATCTGATAAGCCTTCCAAATTACCACTCTCCACTAAGCTTCTTCCTTCTAAGGATAGCAGGATCATGGAAGGCTGGGTAAGAAAGTTTATACTACAGCCACCGTAGCCTTTCGGGCTGTTAATTATCAGACTTGTATGACCAGATATGTTTCGTCTCTCTTTTCGCAGGCTTGTCAGGTTTTTTTCTGGCCTTCCTGATTCTGAGGGTAAGACTTCAGCTTTGTCTTTGTTTAGGGGCTTCTCAGGTAGCTTGCCATTCGATTAAGTGTAGTTATGATTCAGCAGATGCTCCTTCTAGGGCTGCTACTTCAGGATCCATTTTGAGGAGATATTGCTGGTTACTGCTTCAACCTCTGCCTGATGATATTAAGGTTAAGTTGATGGATGCTCCTCTGGACAAAAGATGTTTGCCTGATGCTGCTGCTGAATCGTTCAAGTTCCTGCAGGAGAAACGCAAGGCATTACAGGATTTGAAACCTATTTTTCCTTCTCCATTATTGGAGTTCCAAAAGAACTATCCTACTAAGCTAGCTTTGTTTGAAGACCGTCTCGTCCTTCTCTTAAAGGTTAAAAAGGTGGTAGGAGGGCACCTCCAGCTAAATCTGCTCAGACTACTGCTCAGAAGCTGTCCTTTCCTGATAGACCAGGTGCTGCCTGACTACCAGACTCTTACCAGCCACATTGCTCTTTTCTTCATGTTTCTCTGTCTCTTCCTGTTTAGTTAAGCATAACCAAAGAGTCTTGGGTTCTTTCCATCATTTGTCAAGGGTATTTCATAGTTTGAGAATCTCTTCCCCACTTTATGGGCATTCCTCAACCACCTCAAGAACTGTTATGCTCCTTTCCAAGTGTGCTTCTGGATCTTTTGACTCCAGAAACTATTCAAGAGGTTCCATCTGCTCAAAGGGGGAGAGGGTTTTATTCAAGAATGATGTTCTTCATGATGTTCTTCATGTTTCACTGTGACAGTCATTACATTTGGGTAATCTGCTGGCAGGTTGCCCTCAGTCGGCCTGAATAACAAAGTTTTGGGTCCTGCGTCGGTTGCTGTCTCCTCTTCCATGACGTCAGGGGTATAAAACATGCAGCTGACACCATTTTATTCAGTCTTTCTTTCCGTGCTGTGCCCAAAGTAGTTCGCAAGTGCTGGTCAGCCGACTCCTGAAATTTTCCTATTAGAGTATCAGAACAGAAGTCTTCAAACTAAAGCCAAGTACCCCATTGGGTGCTCCTTACCAATGTCAGTAAAAGTTAATAATTGCATTACTTGTGGGAAGCAAATACCTCATAAGGATTTTCATTTGTACTGTATTCCTTGCCTAGGCCCTGATCACAACGTGCCTTGGTGTCGGTTTTGTGCTAGATTTAACCAGTGCACTATTAAGCGTCTGTATATTTTTGCTTCTAAATATTTTGGTTGAAGATTTAATTATCCTGAAATGTCTGTTAGCAATCCGACTACCGGAGTTCATAAAAAACGCAAAGAAAAAGACAGACAGACTGTCGAGGTCCAAAACCAATGACTAAGCTTCTCCTAAGCCAGTTGCCGGTTCGCCGGTACTCAGTGAGGCGCTTTCGTAGTCCCTGATACCAGCTACTTTTGAGTCGCAGGCCTCTACTGAGACCCATTTGGAGTCCGGTATGCCGCGAGATTCTCCGAGTATTGAACCCGCATATGTCTCCATTGGATGGGTCCTGAGCCGCTAAGCGGGCACCGGCTTCTGAGGGTGTTTTCAGGCATCAACATTTTTATATTAAACCGACGCCAGCAACAAAAACAAGGTCAAAAACAACTATGTCTAAAAAAAACTATGCATGAGCCACGTGCTGAGGCCCTTATGCCTAAAAAACAGATGATCAAAATGGCTGAGGATTTAATTGCCTTGATCAGGGGTTCCCACCCCCCCCCCCCCTGCTAAGAGGCCTAGGCAAGGCACGGATTATGAATCTTCAGATCAGGTTTCCATTTCTTCTGATTCCTCTTCTGATCAGGGGTTTTCTATTCTACACTATGAGGATTCTGATCCAGAGGAATCCATCCCATCTGCATCTCCTCCCGAGGATTACTCTTTTGGAGAGACTTTGCATACTTTAAGGGAACATTTTCACTGGGAGAGTCAGGACTTCTCTGAATCAAAAAAGGGTCTTGGGGATTTCCTCCTCCTTCCTCCGCATAGGCCTTTGGCAATACCTCCTGTATTAGACATTGTTGATGATGTGTTCTCGGAATCGATAATGGCTCCTGATTCCCTGCCTCTGGCTCCTAGTAAGCCAGACAGATATTAGAGTTCCTGACTCCCACAAATTTCTTTTCAAAAATCCTGCTGCTGATCCTGAGACTATTTCTCAGGGTCCCAAAGGTGTAAAGGCCTCTACAGCCAAAAATCCTACCCCTTCTGATAGAGATTCCAGGGCACTGGATAGATGGGGTAAGAAGGTTTACACGTCTGCAACCTTGGCATTCAGGGCTTTAAACTGCCAGTTTCATATGCTTAAATATCAGCAGCATGTTATGGGCTTACTGAAACAGAAAAAGATGTTGATTTCTGATTGTGTGGAAAATAGTTACATGAATTATTGCATTCAGCAGAACAGGTTTTAAAGCATACTTTGCAATGTGGTATTGATTCCTTGGAGACCTCTTGTAGGGCCGCCGTTACTGGATCTGTGATTAGAAGGCATGCCTGGCTCAAGGAGCAAAATCTGCCTGATCATGTTAAAGCTAAATTGTTGGATGCCCCTTTGCAGCATGATACTCTGGTAATAAGGCAGAAGAGGTTTTAAAGAAAATGGAAGACAAAGCTAAATCTATGCAAAAGTGTCAAAGATTTCTTGCAAGTGCAGCCACCCAGGTTCAGTAGGCACCGGCCTACTAAAATTGGTCCTTTCCTGTGTCCAACAGAGCCACTCAGGGCAAATCCAGGTGCTCAAAAGGCTCCAGATACCAATCCCAAGGTTCTTGCAGATCAAAGCAATGAAGTGCCTCCATCTCCAAATCTGGAGGAAACAAAGCACACCCCTACAGTAATCAGTCTCAATTACTTTCCTCTACCATCACCAAGCACTTATCTTTTGGCAGCCCCCTTGGGGGAAAAACTAGCACTTCATGCTCAAAATTGGCAGTTAATTACCCAGGGCAAGTGGGTATTAAACAGTGTCCCAGGGGTACATATTTAATTTTCATACTTTGCCAATTCCAAATGGATGGCCGGATCTGCCACAAAAAACAGTGGTCAGAGGCCCAGAAACAAGTTACGTCCCTCATGGATATGGGGGTTATTCACCCGGTACCAGAAAAGGAAAAAGGACAAGGTTTTTATTCAAGACTTTTCCTGGTACCCAGAAAAGACAATTCATTGCATCCAGTACTGGACTTATCAATTCTGAACATGTTCCTGGACATTCCAAAATTCAAAATGCTGACTTTACAACAGCTACTGCCTATGCTAGGCAGGAATGCTTGGTTAGTAGCTCTAGACCTAAGAGGCATACCTGCATATCCCAATAAGAGAATCATGCAGAAGATACCTCCGCTTTAAAGCAGATTCTTTGCATTACCAATTTTCTGCACTGCCCTTTGGCTTATCTACTGCACCCAGGGTCTTTACAAAGTGCCTGGCACCAGTAATTGCATTCTGCAGACAGAAGCATTCAAATTTATCCTTATCTGGACAATTGTCTCATTCAAGCAGAGGAGAAGGACACTCTTCTTCAACATCTGGCGTTTGTAAAAAGGCTTCTAGCATGCCTAGGGTTACACCATAAATGAAAAGAAATCACAACTGGTACCCACTCAAATAATTACATTCCTGGGTGCAAGCTTGAATACAACTGCCCAGATGGCTTACCTCATGCCAGACAAACAAAGGCAACTGACAACATACTTCAAACAAATGGCAACAAAAACCCAGTTATCTGCAAGACAAATTCTGCAAGCTTTGGGGTTCATGGCATCCTGCATTCTACTAATTCCATATGCAGACTGCATATGAGGAAACTTCAGTGGTACCTAAAATGTTTATGGACATTGTCATAGCCAGGAAACGATGATTCCTCTCATTCCCTGCCTACAACAGGAGTTTCTTTGGTGGGCAGAGACATGTCACCAAAACAAGGGACTGTCATTCACTCTACCCCCTGCCACCCAAACCCTAACTACAGATGCATCAGACTATGCTTGGGGGGCCCACGTGGCAGGGAGATGCATTCAGGGCAAATGAAGCCCAAACCAAATGCATCTGCATGTCAACCAGAAAGATGCTAGCTGTTCAGAATTCCCTGACAGCCTTCAAGGACTTACTTCATCCAGGACAACTACTGATAAAGACGGACAACACCGCAGTTATGTGGTACATAAACAAGCAGGGGGTGCACATTCTTACCCCCTTTGCAGACTAGCTATGGCTTTGTGGAGCACAGCCTTGACTTACCAAATACATCTTCAAGCTCAGTTCCTGCCAGGAAAGCAAAATACTCTGGCAGACGACCTAAGCAGAAATGTTATGGACCCGCACAAATGGAAACTGGATCCACAAATCTTCAGCATGTTAACACAGAAATGGTGGAGCCCAGACATAGATCTATTTGCCTCTCCCCAAAATTATCAGTTGGACAAATTCTGCATAAGAACTCATCACAAAAAAGCATGGAAAGTGAATGCTCTATCCTTCAGCTGGAAAAACCTATCCGTCTATGGCTTTCCCCCTCTGCCTCTACTCTCCAAGGTCTTACTAAAAGTCAGACAGGAAAAACCAAAAATGATCCTAATTGCTCCGGACTGGCCTCGCCAGCACTGGTACCCACGTCTAAGGAATGTCTCACCTTCCTCCATGGTACTTGCCTCAAATACCTCATCTACTGTCTGGGCAGAACTATCAAATTCTGCACACTCAGCTGCAAACTCTGAGTCTTGCAGCATGGCTAATCAACTAATTATTCAAACAACACCTCTCAGTAAATCTGTGATGGATGTAATTTTGGAAGCCAGAAGGCCTAGTACTAGAAAATCTTATGTTGATAAACGGAAGAGATTCTGTGCTTGGAACCAAGCACAAGGAATAGACACAGCAAAGCCCAATATTCCTCAGATTTTACAATATTTGATTGAGATGCTTGACAAGGGCCTATCTTTTTCTTCAATAAAAATCCATGCCTCTGCCATCTCTGCTCATTACAACACAGAGCCTCCCCTCTTTTCTCATCCACTGCTTAAACAGTATCTTAGAGGGGCCAAAAATTTAAGGCCTCCCAGAAGAGCACCATCTCCTGCATGAGACCTCAATTTTGTGCTGGAAAAACTCACCCTGACTCCTTTTGAACCAGGAGCTACTGCAGATATAAAATTTCTATCTTGGAAAACAGCATTTCTTTTGGCAGTCACTTCAGAAAGAAGGTTTTCAGAACTACAGGCTCTCATGGCAGTGGAGCCTTTTATTATATTTTACCCAGACAGGGTATCCCTCAGGACCAATCCTTCTTTTATGCCTAAGGTGGTATCCAGTGTGGCTGTTAACCAGACCATTCACCTGCCAACATTTTACCCAAACCTGCAGAACAAGGGGAAGCGGATTCTGCATTCAATGGATGTACACAGACCACTAAGATTCTACTTAAATAGGACTAAATCTCTAAGAAAGACTGAGCACCTACTGGTAGCATTTGCTGCAGGATCAGAGGGGAAGGCTATATCAAAGCAGACTATTTCTAAATGGATAAGCCACTGCATTCGTTTCTGCTATTTGCACCATGGTAAACCTGTGCTTAAAGGGATCAGATCGCATTCCACCAGGGCTGCTTCTACTTCAGCAGCTTTTCTCAGAGGGGTCCCAACCAAAGATATTCTAGAAGTGCTACTTGGAGCTCTGTTCATACCTTCACAAAGCATTATCATTTACCTCTCTTCTCCAATCCAGGGCAGGTTTTGCCACTGCAGTCCTGCAGGGCCTTATAGCCACTCCTAATGCTGTTTAGTTCCATCCTCCCAGCCATAGCTTTGGGATTCTACCCAAATGTAATGACTGCAACAGTGAAACACGAAGAACATAGTACAGTTGTGTAAACTTACCATAAATGTAGACGTTAGAGTGTATTTACTGTTGCAATCCGGGTTACCCACCCGCCATCTCCCTTTCTATACCTTTTCTTTCCTTCACTATACTCAAAAGCCTTTGTGGTGTATTTGCTTTTAGTTGAAGGTAAAGTTTGTTTCTAAAAGTGCATTTATATATTTACTGTTTTTTTATATATATATTTTTTTTTTGCTCCCCATTTGGGGGGGCACCTGACATCTGGGGCAAGAAAAACCTGAATAAAATGGCGTCAGCTGCATGTTTTATACCATTGATGACCTGACGTCCTGGAAGAGGAGACAGCAACCGACGCAGGACCCAAGACTTTGTTATTCAGGCCGACTGAGGGCAACCTGCCAGCAGATTACCCAAATGTAATGACTGCAACAGTGAATACACTCTAACATCTACATTTATGGTAAGTATACACAACTGTACTTTTCACTGTTGCAGTCATCACACTTGGGTTATCTGCCATCAGGTGGCCCGCAGTCGGCCTGAGTACCAGAGACTTAGTATTTCTGCTTCGGTTGCTGTCGCTTCAGGACTGACGTCAGGTCATCCGGGGCATAAAAGCAGGCAGCTGAGGCCATTACATCAGTCTGTTTTGCCAAGGAACCAGAAGCAGTTCGCATGAGTGCCAGTCCGCCGTTACCTGAGTTTTCGTTTCCGAATTGAATCATCCTGAAGTCTTCTAAAGCTAAGTACCCCATTGGAGATCCTTTTTTCTTGCTCTAACCGATGTCAGAAAATGTTAATTATCTCGCCTGTGGAAAGCAAATATCACACAGAGATTTGCATTCTTACTGCATCACCTGTTTAGGCCCAGACCATAACGTACTTCAATGTCGGTTTTGTGCTTTTTTCAACACCCGAACTATTCGTTGTCAGGCCCTTATTGTAGCTAAATACTTTAGTTTCAATCTCCGTATTCCGAAATGGCTTCGGTAAGCCATCCGTCTACCGATCTTATGAAAAAATGTAAGGATAAAGACAGAGACAGACCGCACAGGTCCAAAACTGCCAACGACGCTTTGTTAAACTAGTCACCAGTTCGCCAGTACTCAGAGAAGTGCTTTCGCAGCTCCTACTGCCCACTTTGATGGATTTGCAGGCCGCTACCGAGACCCTTTCTGAGTCCGGTATGCTGCGAGGCTCTTCTTTGACTACGGAACCTGCAGATGTCTCTACCTTGGATGGGTCCAGAGCTGCTGTGCAGGCACTGGCTTCCAAGGAAGTTCTCCATATTACTGATATTCGACACAAATAGATGACTCCTTTCACGTCTTCAGTTCTTTCTAAAACTAGAGTTTCTAAGGCCAAGAGTACGAGTTACGCCTAAAAAACTGATGACCCAAACTCAAGCACCTGCTTCTTTGCCACAGTCTCAAATGCTTAAAATGGCAGAAGACCTGATCATGCTGATTAGGGGAAGCCAGCCTTCCCCTCTTAAGAGATAGAGAGAGAGAGACCTGTCCCCAGCAGCTTTAACTGACCAAGAGTCTGACTCTGAGTTTTCTGAATTTGAAGACGTGCCTTTATCTGCCTTTGACGATTCAGATGCAGAGGAATCCATTCCTTCTGCCTCCCCTCCAGAGGATTTTTCTTTTGGTGAAACCCTACATACTTTGAGAGGGCATTTCCACTTGGAATGCTAGGATTATCCTCAGTCCAGAAAGAGACGCAGGGAATTTTTAGATTTTCCACAGCACAGACACTTGGCTATCCCTCCTGTTCCGGATGTCTTTATGGAATCCAGTTTAACTCCTGATACTTTACCCCCTGCTCCTAGGAAACCACATAGGTACTATAGAGTCCCTGACTCTCTCAAATTTCTTTCAAAAATCCTAGTGCTGACCCAGAGGTCATCTCCCAAGGGCCTAAAGGAATTAAAGCAACTACAGCTTAAGAATCCCACCCCTTCAGATAGGGATTCCCGAGCTTTAGACACATGGGGTAAAAAAGTATACACCTCTCACCATTAGAGCATTGAATTCCCAGTTCCACATGCTGAAATACCAGCAACATAATATGGAACTTATTAAGCAAAAATGATCTACCTTTCCTGACTGTGCAGAAAATAAAGAATTAACAGGAGCTTATGCATTCTGCAAGCCAAGTCAGCAAGCATACCCTGCAGTGTTGGTTTGATGCCCTAGAAGCATCTTGCAGAGCAGCAGTCACAGGTTCTGTACTTAGAAGGCATGCTTGGCTTAAGGAGCAGACCATGTCAAATCAAAATTACTGGATGCTCCTTTGAACAAGGATGATCTGTTTGGCACCAAAGCAGAAGAGGTTTTAACAAAGATGGAAGAAAAGGCCAAGTCTATGCAGACAGTCGAAAATTTTTTGCAAATGCAACCTGCAAGATTCAGTAAGCATTGCCCCTCGAAACATTGGTACTTTCCAGCTCCCTCAAGGCCATCAAAAACTAGACCCAGGGGAAACAAACCCCCCAGATTACAGTTTCAGGGTATGCAGAGATCTAAGCAATGGAGTACCTCTGCTTCTAAAATAGGGAGTGTTAAGCCACCCCCTTACGGAAAGAATTCACAATGACTTCTCAACTCCACTTTTCACCTTTGCCCCATTGCTCATGGCCCTAGGAGGAAAACTTGCCCATGATGCAAAAATCTGGACCTCCATCACAAACATCTGATGGGTCCTCAACATAGTATCCCAGGGGTACAAATTTTATTTCCACAAGCCAACACCAAAAGGGTCCCCAGACCTTCTTCCAAACCAGTGGGCAGAGGCACAAAACCAAGTTCAATCCCTGCTGTCCATAAGGGCAATTCAGCCTGTTCCTGCAGAACAGTTGGGCCAAGGGTTTTATTCTAGACTTTTCCTCGTTCCCAGAAAAGAGGGCACTTGGTGCCCAATCTTAGATCTATCCATTCTAAACACCTTCCTGGTGGTACCAAAATTCAAAATGCTCACTCTACAGCAGCTTCTCCCTATGCTGTCCAAAGATGCCTAGTTAGCCACCCTAGACCTAAAGGAAGCCTATCTGCACATCCCTATCAGGGACTTGTGCAGGAAATATCTACGTTTCAGGGCAAGATGTATGCATTATCAGTTCTGTTGACTTCCTTTTGGCTTATCAACTGCTCCCAGAGTCTTCACAAAATGCCTGGCTCCAGCCATTGCCTATTGCAGACAGAGGAGGATTCAAATATACCCTTACTTGGACGATTACCTGATTCAGGCAGTCAGGAAAAGCCGTTGCAGCACCTGACATTTGTAAAGGACCTTCTAACCTCCCTGGCGTACACTATCAATGAAAAGAAATCAAAACTAATCCCCAGTCAAAAGATTGTATTCCTGGGAGCAAGCTTGGAGACAGCATCCCAGATAGCATTCCTTACTCCGGAAAAACAGCCTATCTTACAGGCTACTTCACTCAAATGGCCACCAGAACCCATTTATCCGCAAGGAAAATCCTGCAGGCTCTAGGGTTCATGGCCTCCTGCATTCTATTAATTCCATATGCCAGACTGCATATGAGGAAACTTCAATGGTACTTAAAGTCTTTGGTGCCAACATTCTCAGGACCAGGGAAGCTATCATACCTTGTCTCAGGACAGAGTTTCTTTGGTGGGCAGCAGCAGGCAACCACAAGTGACTTCCCTTTACACCCCACGCTGCCCAGACCCTACCCACAGATGCATCAGACTATGCCTGGGGGGCACATTTGGATGGCAGGTGCATTCAGGGCCACTGGGGCCCAAACCAAATTCATCTGCACATCAACCAAAAGGAGATGCTAGCTGTTAAGCATGTTCTGACAGCTTTCAGATCCCTACTGTCACCAGGGCCCCTTCTACTAAAAACCGTCAACACAGTGAATGTGGTACATCAACAAGCAGGGGGCAACCCACACTTCTCCACTGTGCAGGCTAGCCATGAACCTGTGGAACACTGCATTGGCTATGCATATCCACCTGCAAGCTCAATTCCTGCCAGGCAAGCAAAACACTCTGGCAGACGACTTAAGCAGAAATCTCCTAGACCTACATGCATGGCAATTAACCGCAACACCCTTCAGCCTTCTAACCCAGAAATGGGGTACCCTGATGGTGGACTATTTGCCTTCCCCTACAATCACCAGCTCAGCAAATTCTGCACCAGGACACCTCACAGCAAAGCCTGGAAAATGGATGCCCTGTCCTTCCAGTGGGTAAACCTCTCAATATATGCATTAGCCCCTCTGCCTTTTCTTACAAGAGTACTACTCAAGATAAGAAAGGAAAGACCAATGGGAATCCTGATTGCCCCAGACTGGCCACGCCAACACTGGTGCACACTACTGCGCAGTCTGTCACTGGTGCCACCATGGCACCTACCCCAGCTTCCAACCCTCCTCACTTAGGAGGGACAGATCTTGCATCCACACCTGCAAACTCTGAACCTTGCAGCCTGGCTTATTCCTTCAGTTCTCCTCCAGTGGCCAGCCTAAGCAAGCAGGTGCTGGACGTCATTCATGAAGCCAGAAGACCCGGTACAAGGAAATCCTATGCTGATAAGTGGAAAAGGTATTGTTCCTGGATTCACTCTAAAGGAGCAGACACAGCACAGCCCTCCTTACCTCTCATCCTGGATTACCTAGCAGACCTACTCCACAGAGGCCTGTCCTTCTCTTCCATTAAGATCCATGCCTCTGCCATCTCTGCTCATTACAGCACTGAGCCCACCTCTCTTCTCTCACCCTCTCATCAAACAGTTTGAGAGGGGCTAACAACTTAAGGCCACCAAGAAGAGCCTTGGGATCTTTACTTTGTGCTGGAAAAGCTCATGCTACCCCCTGTTTGAGCCTGCAGCGTCAGCAGAGGTAAAATTCCTCTCTTGGAAAACAGCCTTGCTTCTGGCCACCACTTCAGCTAGAAGACTGTCTGAGCTACAAGCACTCATGCCTGTGGAACCCTTTATTATTTTTCATGCTGACAGGGTCTCCCTCAGGACTAACCCTACTTTTATGCCTAAAGTGGTGTCCAGTGTGGCTCTCAACCAATCTATCCATTTGCCCACCTCTTTCCCTAATCCACAGAATAAGGGGGAATGGATCCTGCACTCTTTAGACATGCACAGACAGCTCAGATTCTACCTAGATAGGACTAAGCCCTTCAGAAAATCTGACCAGTTACTAGTCAGCTTTGCACCAGGGGCAGAGGGCAAGGCCATATCCAAACCATCTCCAAATGGATAGCACACTGTATCTATTTCTGTTATAAACACCATGGGAAACCACCACCTCTGGGGGTCAGAATGCATTCCACTAGGGCAACTTCAACCTCTACAGCATTCCTCAGGGGAGTCCCTACCAGGGACATTCTGGAAGCTGCTACTTGGAGTTCTGTTCACACCTTCACCAAGCATTACCACCTGCCTGTCTTTTCCATATCCAGGGTGAGTTTTGCAACAGCAGTCCTGCAAGGCATACTAGACAGCCCCAATTCTTCTTGACTGCCTCCACCCATTCATCAGCTTTGGGAATCAACCCAAGTGTGATGACTGCAACAGTGAAACATGAAGAACATAGTACAGTTGTGTACACTTACCATAAATGTAGATAGAGTGTATTCACTGTTGCAGTCCTGGTTTCCCACCCTCCAGCCCCCTTATCTCTCTCTGTCCTTCTCCAAATTCTCTTACTCACCCCTTACATGGCTATTGGTATTTACTTGTTACTGATGGTGTTTTTTCCACCACAACTTAGCTCCCTGTTTGGGGGCTCCTGACATTTGGGGCAAGAAAAACTGATGTAATGGCGTTGGCTGCCATTTTTTTTTTTTTTTTTTTGTACCCCTAACAACCTGATCTCCAAATCTTAATTGTGCCATTTCCCTTCTGCAAAGCCTGGGATTCACAGTAAACTTCAAAAAGTGGTTTCTGACTCCTCCTCAATACCATGTCTTTCTAGGGTGCAGAATTTGGATGGTGCCTCTGCTGGCATCTCTGCGTCCACCCAAGGTCTTGACTCTCATTTCCTCCTTTCAAAATAGTCTTCCTCTGACCTCTGTCACAGCCAGGAAATTTTTGAGAGCTCTGGGATTTATGGCACCCAGTATCCCCATACTCCCTCTAGTCAAACTTAACATGAGAAAATTTCACTGGTTCCTAAAATCAGTTTGGCTTCAACAAGTGCATTCCCTAGACTTTATCCCTCCTCTTCCCAGTCTAAAGAAGGAACTTCACTGGTGGATTCAACAGTTGTCTCTAAACCCAGGACTCCCCTTTCATCCCCTCTTCCATCTCAGGAACTTTCACAGATGCCTCAGATGTGGGATGGGGAGCAGCTTTTGGCTCCCTAAAGGTGCAGGGTGTCTGGTCCCCTCTCCAAGAGAAGGAGCACATCACTGTCAAAGAGATGAGAGCCATTCTGCTGGCACTTCAGGCTTTTCATTCTCTTCTCCCCGGGACCTCTCAAGGTGTTTATAGACCACACCACAGCGATATGGTATATAAACAAATGGGGGGGGGGTCTTATCTTTGCCGGGTCGCACTCCTGGTATGGGGATCTTCCTGTCCAGTATCAAGTTGACCTTTCAGACAGTTTACATTCCTTCCCAGTTTAGATTTCCTCAGGTCAAAACATTGTTGCAGACACTCTGAGCAGGTCCTTAGTCCAATTTTCACAGGGATGTGTTTCTGGACATTGTCCACCAGTGGGGTACTCCTCAAATAGATCTGTTTTTTTTCCCTCTGAACAGACCACTTCCTGTGTTTTGTGCCAGAGTTCCAGGTCCTCTGGTGAGGAAGGTGGATGCCCTCTCTTTTTCTTGGAAGAGGATGTTTGTTTTCCCCTCCCCTTCCCCTCATTCAAGAAGTCCTGTTCAAAATTAAACAGGATGCTCCCAAAATCTTGTTTGTGACTCCCTTTTGACTGAGAATAGTATTGGTTCCCTCTTCTACATTTAGCCAAGGGCAATTACAAGTTACCTCACAGGGTGGACCTACTGTCACAAGACAAGGGATCTCTCATCCATCCCTCCTTGTCCACTCTTCAACTGACTCTGTAGGTGATGAGATTTTGATTCCACATAGACACCTTTTTTCTGATGATGTCCTAAAGGTCCTGCAGGAGGCCAGGCAACCCAATGCTAGGAAATCCTACTTACCCAAATGGAAGAGGTTTTCTGTTTGGTGTCTTTCACATAACCTAGATCCACTTTGTGGATGTTCCTTTGGTTCTCTCATCTGTTTGAATTGCTCAATGCTGTGTTGGCTTATTCTTCTGTTAAGGCCCACTTATCTATTTCTGCTTTTCTGCCTTTATCTCCTCCTTTGGCTTCTAAGTTTGAAACTAAACAATTTCTTAAAGGCATCCTTCATATTAGGCCTCCCAGGAAGCCTGTTCCTCTTCCCTGGGATCTTAATTTTGGTTTGGAGAAATTGATGATCTCCTATTGAGCCTGCAGCTTCAGCTTCCTTGCAACATTGCTCTTGGAAGACTTCTGTTAGCCCTTATTTCTGCCAGATGGGTGTGTGAACTTCAAGCTCTTATGACTAGTCCTCTTCTTTTGGTGTTTCATAAGGATAGGGTGCCCTTGCGTACTAATCCTCCTTTTATGCCTAAGGTGGTGAATTTTTTGTCCCTTAATCAGTCTATTAATTTGCCCACTTTTCTCCCTTCTCAACAATCTGCTTGTGAGAAGGTGCTGCACACGTTTGATGTGCATAGAGAACTCAGATTTTATTTGAATAAGACTAAGATAGTTAGGAAATCAGATCAGCTCCTTGTTTCCTTTCATCCCAGGTTTTTGGGATTGGCTGTATCCAACCAGACTTTTTCTTGGATTTCAAAAGCTAATGTTAAGTTGTCCATCTCGCCATCATTCTTGCTGTTTGGGTTCGGAGCCGATCCTTGGTTCCAACTCAGTCATCTTCTATAGCTTAGGCTACCCCTTATCCCAGAATGCCCAGCGTCAGCTAGCCAGATCTCGTTTGCCACTTCAGCTGCGAGGTTGCTTCGTTACTGGCTTAGGCTTAGTATAGTTTTTTCTATTATCATAATTGTTGTGTAGTTGTTAAATCTTGCCGTTTATTCTCACTGATCGGTTCAGAGCCGATCCTCCGTTCCGACACGGCCGATAGCAAAGCTCAAGGTTCGCCAGTAGCTCAAGACCAAGCCCCTTATCCTACAATGCACTGCTGGAATTACCTCAGATCTAGTTTGCCGCGGCAAGAGAGATCTCTGTGATCCAGCTAGCTCAGACCATTTGTGGGAAAAATAACAGCAAGTTTATAAAAAAAAAAAAAACTTTTACTTTTTGTTACTAAAATAGTTGTGTTAATATCAGGTTGTTTATTAATGTAATCTATAGTTTAGGTAGTTTTTAAACAGTTTAAATAGTTAGTGCCCTGTTGGCTTCTTGGTTTGTGTGGGCCTTTAGCCCTGTTTACTCTTATTAGTCTTTCTAATAGTCAGGGTTCTTCTCTGTGGGCCTCTTAGCTCTATATTTGTAATCTGTAATTATATTGTTATAGTTAGTGCCCAGTTTGGGCTTAGTAGTTTTGTGGATCTTTACAAGTGAGTAAGGACTTTTCTGTCTTACTCTTTTCAGTTTACTGTTTGTTATTAACTATGTTGGATGAAAAGGAGAAATCCCATCCTAAATCAGGATTCAAAAAATGCCCAGATTGTGGGCAGAAAATGTCTGTCACTGATGGACACATTCAATGCGTCTACTGTCTGGGGGATAATTTGCCATTCTTTTTCTTCAAGTCGTCTTGGAGAGAAGAAGGAAGCTAATAGACGGGATTGCTACAGCAATCTTTTTCTGAGGTTTTGAGTAGCCATGAGGGGTACTAGCTCGTCCTCCAAATCCTCAAAATCCAGATCTTCAGACAAAGTGACAAAAAAGGCAAAAATTTCAGGAGGGTCATCTGTTCCACAGACCTCGGAACCGAGTGTACCTTTGATTCGGAGCCAGCTCTCTGTTTTGGAGCCGGTCTCTGAAGTTCCTTCTTCCCCTCTGCTCCAGGCAGCACCTTCGGTGCATTCTAAGTCCTCAGTCAGCCTTTCAGATTTGGACATGGATCGGCTAGTGCAGAAGCTTTTACAGGCACCAGGACTTGCCAAATTGTTGTCGGCCCCGACCAGCTCGTCGGTGCCGAAGACCATGGAACCAGATTTGTCTACTCCTCCACCGAGCCGTACTGGACTCTCCAAGCCGAAGGAAACTGAATCGATAGTTGTCGTACCCTTGGAGCCGATACCAGCACCGGTGTTATCAGCTCCATCTACTTTGATGTCTTCAGCACCGACCGAGGACTCTAAGAGCCGATGCTCTCCCGTCGGGTCCGGGGAGGATAGTCGAACCAATTTGTCAGTGCCGACTCTTCCTCTTGGGGCGTCAGCTCGGATGAGCTCGGCTCCTACCTCGGGCTCAGAGCCCAGGGTTTCGGTGCAGGAGGATCGGACGGCACTCTCGGGTCCATCCACTCCTTCTCATTGAAGCCATGGTGCCTTTGATGCTATGAGGAGAGTTTTGTCTCCAAAGACAACATCAGCATCGGTTCAGCCTTCCCTCTCCCCTCAAGCTCCTGTGTGCTTCTTCATCTACCGGTCCCTGTAAGCGTAGAGACCCCGAGCCTCAAGTACCCCCAGAGGGCATCCCCTACTCTTCTGTGACCTCCCCAGATCCCCCCACTGAGGAGGTGCCCAGTAAGAGACTGTGCAAGAGGAGGCACTTAGACTCCCCACAGGAGTCTTTGACATCTGACACGGACTTAGATGAGTCAGAAGGGTCCCCTCGATCCCCCTCTGAGGATATCTCCTTTACAGAGATACTAGAGATCCATAGTCAGAGGGGCGATTGGCAGTCCAAGACCCCTACTGAGGATGAGTCCGTGCTCTTGAAGGTTTTTGGGTCTCAACCTTCCACTTCTTGAGTGTCTCCACCTTATGACGAGCTCATCGAACTGATTTCTTGTAAGGCGTCGGAGTCACCGGAGGCCATGGAACCTGTTCCTTGTAAGCCCAATAAATTCATGTCTGCCCCAGTGGGCAAGCCATTTTTGACAAAGGGAGTGCCTGTTGATGCCATGGTGGTAGCTGCAGCCACCAAAAAGGAAGTATCTGAGACATCCACCTCTATCCATCCCCCTAACAGAGATTCTAGGGTCATGGATAGATATAGGAAGCGCATGTTTAGTTCAGCGACTTTTTCTCTGCGATCACTGAACTACTTAACCTACTTTACGAGACTACAGAGAGATCTCTTGAAAGAGCTAGGAGATGCTCTCCAGGGTATGGTAGCTGCAGGGGTGGCCGACAAAGTCAACGCCCAGCTCGCTACCCTAAACTCAGTGGTAAACTTGCCCATGCGTCTCATATCCTATGCAGCTGATGGTTCGAGTAGAGCCGCTAGTTTGGGCATTGCTCTTCGGAGACGAGCCTGGATGCATCTCTGTTCCTTTGCGGAACCCTTTAAGTCTTCCTTTATTAATACCCCATTCGATAGCTCATCACTGTTTGGGCCCAAAGTAAAGGAAACTTTAACCAGGTGTGAGCAGGAAGGCAAGACCTTATCTGCCATTGGAGTCCATTTTTCATCCCCTACTCAGCCTTACCCCAAGGGCCCTAGGGGAGGGAAAATGTGGTTCCGAAAAGCACAGGGGGCGTTTCAGGACACACGTGGAGAAACCCCCTCTAGAGGCAGAGGAGGGGGTTATAACAGAAGATGCCACCCCTGTGGCAGAAGGGTTCTGCAGCAACAGGGTGACAAGGTTCAGTTCTCCAGTCAACCCTACCAGTGCCTCTGAAAGGGGGCATGACTGTTTGGCTCTGGAGGCAGTCAGGGGTCGCTTGTCTTTTTACCCAGAAGCCTGGCTAAACATAACATCAGATACTTTGGTACAAAGCATAATTTCCAGAGGATATTTCATACCCATTCCTGTAAAGAGAATACCAGATGTTCCACCCAATCTCAGGGAACAAGCAATCGTAGAGGTCCACAGATTGCTAGAAAAAGTCATCCAACCAGTCCCAGCAGAGAAAGTTGGATTCGGAACTTACTCAAGATTCTTTTTGGTACCAAAGAAAACAAGAGACTGGAGACCTATCTTGAACCTCAGCAGACTCAACCAGTTCGTAACGAAAGAGAAGATGTTCATCGTGTTACCCTGCTGCAGTCATCACACTTGGGTTATCCTGCCGTCAGGCGGTCCCACAGTCGGCCTGAATTCCAAAGTCTTGGTCTGGCGTCGGTTGCTGTCGCTTCTTCCCTGACGTCAGTGTGCCAGGGGTATATAAGAGGCATCTGACACCATTTTCTTAAGTCTTTCTTGCCGCACAGTGCCCGAAGCAGAAGCAGTTCGCAAGTGCCGGTCGGCCGACACCTGAGATTTTCGATTCGAATTTCAGTCTGAAGTCTTCAATAAAGCTAAGTACCCCGTTGGGGAATATTTTCTTGCCTCAGTCCGATGTCAGAAAAAGTTAACAATTGCATTTCTTGTAGGAAGCAAATACCTCATAAGGACTTCCATTCCTATTGTATTCCTTGCCTAGGCCCAGACCACGACGTCACAGGTTGTCGGTTTTGTGCTAGGTTTAGTAAATGAACTATCAAATGCCGTTTTGACTTTGCATGGCACTACTTTGGTAGGAAATGTAATTATATCATGCCGTCGGAGCAGCCGACGACCAGCATACATAAAAAATGCAAGGATAAGGACAGGCAGCCTAGGAACAAGCCAGACTCTGAGGACTCTGCTGGGCCTATCGCCGGTTCTCCAGTTTTCAGTGCGGCGCCTAAGCAGCCCCTGACAACAGCAGAACTGGAACCCCAGACAGCTGTGGATTCCCAAGCGGAGCCTACTATTCCGACGCAGCCATCTTCCGACACCAGAGCAGAAGTAGACCCCGGTGCAGTGGAAGCACCTTCGGTTGCAGAAGGTGTCTTCAGACTGACTACACTCACCATTAAATCTTATGCTAAGCTTAAAACTCCTTTAAAACCTAAGAAGACTGTACATCAGTTTACAGTTCAAGGCCCCATGCCTAAGAAACAAATGCTTAAGATGGCTGAAGATTTGATTACCCTGATCAGGGGTTCCCATCCCCCTCCTGATAAAAGACCAAGACAAGAGGAGGATTATGCTTCCTCTGACCAGGTTTCAATTTCCTCAGATTCTTCTGAGGAACAGGATTACACTTTTCCACCTTATGAAGACTCTGATGCTGAAGACTCTATTCCCTCAGCATCTCCCCCTGAAGACTACTCCTTTGGGGAAACTTTACATACCATGAGGGAACATTTCCACTGGGAAGGCCAGGACTACTCTGATTCTAAGAAAAGGCTCCGAGAGTTCCTTTTACTACCCCAGCACAGACCTCTTGCTATCCCTCCAGTTTTAGATATTGTGGATGATGTTTACTTGGAGTCTAGTTTAAATCCAGATTTTCTACCTCCTGCTCCAGCCAAACCAGACAGATACTACAGAGTACCTGACTCTCACAAATTCCTTTATAAAAGCCCTGTGGCTGACCCAGAAACAATTTCCCAGGGTCCTAAGGGAGCTAAAGCTTCTATGGCTAAAAATCCTGTGCCCTCTGAAAGGGATTCCAGAGCCCTAGATAGATGGGTAAAGAAAATAAACACCTCAGCAACTCTGGCTATGAGAGTATTAAATTGTCAGTTTCACATGTTGAAATATCAGCAGTTCCTAATGTCTCAATTAAAACAAAAAATGAGCACACATACTGAACAGTCTGAATTCAAGGAAATGCAGGATCTGTTGCATGCAGCTGAACAGGTGGGAAAACATACTTTACAATGCGGATTTTATTCGGAAGCTTCCTGTAGAGCAGCTGTTACTGGCTCTGTCATACGTAGACATGCTTGGTTAAAAGAACAAACCCTTCCTCATCATGTTAAAGCAAAATTATTGGATGCACCTTTACAGCAGGATGTATTATTTGGTGTCAAAGCAGAAGAGGTTTTAAAGAAAATGGAGGATAAGGCAAAGTCTATGCAGACGGTCAAGGATTTTTTGCAGGTACAACCCCCTTGTGTTTCAGCAGAAATTGGCCAACAAAAAACAGGTCCTTTCCAGCTTCTGACAGATCACAGAGGGGCAAATACAGATGCCCATGGGGCAGAGGTCAGTCACAAGGCCCTTACAAGCCTCACCAATGGGGTACTGCTACCAGAAAGGAGGAGAAGACAGGCCCCAAGCTAGCAGAAGACAAACACAATGACTCAATCCTCAAACTACCAAGCAAATCTCTCCTGGCAGCTTCCTTGGGAAGAAAATTAGCATTTTTTTGCAGACAACTGGCACATCATCACAAAAGACAAATTGGTCCTAAACATCGTCTCTCAAGGATACAGATTTCACTTTCATACCTTACCAAGGATAAAAGGAATGCCAAACCTGCCACCAAATCAATGGGCAGAGGCACAAAATAAAAATACAGCTGTCATGGACATGAGAGCCATTCAACAGGTACCTACACAGGAGCAAGGACAAGGATTTTACTCGAGACTCTTTCTAGTCCCAAGAAAGGACAAAGCATGGAGACCCATTCTGGATCTTTCAGTTCTGAACACCTATCTGCAAGTACCAACATTCAAGATGCTAACACTACAGCAGCTTCTTCCCATGCTAGGCAAGAATGCTTGGATAGTAACGTTGGACCTCAAGGAGACATACTTGCATGTCCTTATCAGACAGAATTGCAGAAGATACCTCCGCTTCATTGCAGGTTCAACACATTATCAATTCTCTGCACTGCCCTTTGGCTTATCTACTGCGCCCAGGGTCTTCACAAAATGCCTGGCACCAGTAATTGCATACTGCAGACAAAGAGGAATTCAAATATACCCATACTTGGACAACAGCCTTATTCAAGCAGAAAGCAAGGACATTCTTTTAAAGCATCTGGTATTTGTCAAACACCTTCTAAGTTGCCTAGGGTACACAGTAAACGAAAAGAAATCAAAACTAGTGCCCTCACAAAACATAATATTCCTGGGTGCCAGCTTGAATACAAAGGCCCAGATGGCTTATCTCACGCCAGACAAGCAACAACAGCTGACTCAATATTTCAAAATAATGGCAACAAAGACCCAACTCCCTGCAAGAAAAATTCTGCAGGCCTTGGGATTCATGGCATCTTGCATACTACTAATACCATTTGCAAAACTGCATATGAAGAAATTACAATGGTACCTGAAAAGCGTATGGACTCTGCACAGCCACAGCTTGGAGACAATACCACCACTCTTTCCCTGCCCTCAACAGGAGCTTCTATGGTGGGCACAGGCATGTCACCTCAACAAGGGTCAGCCTTTCACCTTACCCACAGCCAGGCAAACTATGACAACAGATGCATCGGACTATGCCTGGGGAGCACACATGGCAGGACAGTGCATTCAGGGCAAATGGACTACAGATCAGAGGCATCTGCATATCAGTCAAAAAGAAATGCTAGCAGTACAGAATGCCCTAACAGCTTTCAAGGACCTTTTACACCCAGGACAACTAATAATAAAGACAGACAGTACCACAGTAATGTGGTACATAAACAAGCAAGGGGGCACACATTCCTACCCTCTATGCAGGCAAGCAATGACCTTGTGGAGCACTGCACTGTCTTACCAGGATCAATTACAAGCACAATTCCTGCCAGGAAAGAAAAACACATTGGCAGACGACCTAAGCAGAAACATCATGGATCCACACGAGTGGAAACTAGATCCACAAGTATTTGCAATGATAGCTCAAAAATGGGGACGCCCAAACATAGATCTGTTTGCAAGCCCCCACAACTACCAACTTCAAAAATTTTGCACAAGGACATTCCATCCACAAGCTTGGAAAGTGGACGCCCTCTCATTCAGTTGGAAAACATTAACAGTTTATGCCTTTCCTCCAATTCTCTATGCCTCACTATGCCTCTTCTAGCAAAGGTACTGCTAAAAGTCAGATTAGAGAGGCCACAAATGATACTCGTTGCACCAGACTGGCCACGCCAGCATTGGTATCCAATTCTAAGGAACATGGCCCACCATGGATTTTACCACAAATTCCTCACCTGCTCACCCAGCGAGACAGTCAGATTCTACACAGCCAGCTCAAGACTTTAAATCTGGCTGTATGGCAAATTACCTAAACAACTAGCCAACACCTCTATCCAAAGCTGTTATGGATATCATTCTGGAGGCCAGGAGGCCCAGCACCAGGAAAACCTATTCAGACAAATGGAAAAGATTTTGCGCCTGGAACCAGGCTAAAGGTCAAAATCCCCTTGATCCAAACATTCCTCAGATTCTACAATATTTAACTGAGATGTTGCACAAAGGACTTTCCTTTTCATCTATTAAGATGCACTCCTCAGCAATTTCATCTCATTACAACACGGATCCTCTTTTATTCTCACACCCACTCCTAAGACAGTACCTCAGAGGGGCTAAGATCATAAGACTGCCAAGGAGAGTACCAACACCTACTTGGGATCTCAACTTTGTTCTGGAAAAGCTTATACTGCCGCCCTTTGAACCAGCTTTTTCAGCTGATTTAAAATTTCTTTCATGGAAAACTGCCCTGCTACTAGCAATAACCTCAGCTAGAAGAGTCTCAGAGCTACAGACACTAATGGCAGTGGAGCCTTTCCTCATTTTTCATCAAGACAGAGTCTCTCTACGAACTAACCCTTCCTTTATGCCAAAGGTGGTATCCAGTGTGGCCCTAAACCAAACCATTCATTTTCCCACCTTTTTCCCAAATCCCCAGAACAAAGGAGAAAGACTCCTGCACTCATTGGGCATTCACAGGCAATTACGTTACTACTTGGATAAAACTAAGGCTTTCAGAAAAACTGACCAGCTCTTTGTAGCCTATGCTACAGGATCACAAGGAAAAGCTATCTCAAAACAGACCATTTCTAAATGGATAGGGCATTGCATACATTTCTGCTACAAAACCGGTACCTGCTAACATTAGGTCCCACTCCACTAGGGCTACAGCTACATCAGCAGCCTTTCTCAGGGGAGTGCCAACCAAGGATATTCTGGAAGCTGCAACTTCAGTGCACACCTTCACCAAACACTATTACTTACCTCTGTATTCTAAGACTAGAGCTGGTTTTGCCACTGCAGTTTTGCAGGGCCTACTAGCTTCTTCTAACCCTGTTTAACTCCACCTCCCATCCTTAGCTTTGGGATTCAACCCAAGTGAGATGACTGCAGCAGGGTAACATGATGAACATAGTACAGTTTTGTACCTACCATAAATGTAGATGTTCGAGTGTTCACCCTGCTGCAGTCCAGGTTACCCTCCCTCCATCCCCTCTGAACTAGCTGAACTTATCTGTATCACGCTATCCTATACTACCTCTGTGGTGTATTTGCTTGTCTGTGGTGTATTTGCTTGTGCCTAAAGGTATTTTATTTTTATCTAGCTATATATATATATATATATATATTTTGCCTACCTATTAGGGGGCACCTGACATCTGGGGTAAGAAAAACTGAAGAAAATGGCGTTGGATGCCTCTTGTATACCCCTGGCGCACTGACGTCAGGGAAGAAGCGACAGCAACCAACGCCGGACCAAGACTTTGGAATTCAGGCTGACTGCGGGACCACCTGACTGCAGGATAACCCAAGTGTGATGACTGCAGCAGGGTGAACACTCGAACATCTACATTTATAGTAGGTACAAAACTGTACTTTCCGAATGGTCACGCTTCAGTCCATTCTTCCCTTCCTAGGAAAAGGCGATTGGATGTGCTCCATAGATCTCAAGGACGCGGACTATCACATAAAGATGAACAGATGCTCCAGAGATCATCTGTGCTTCCGGCTGGGAGCCAATCATTACCAGTTTCGAGCCCTGCCCTTCGGTCTGACTACAGCCCCCAGAGTGTTCACCAAATGCATGGCAGTGGTCACTGCTCACCTGAGACGTCTAGGATTCCAGGCGTTTCCACTAGACTATTGGCTCCTCACCGCTGCCACCAGGCATCAATTGACTCAGGCAACACAATACACTCTGACACTCTGCCATCAATTAGGCATTACAATCAACTTTAAAAAGTCTGCTTTATCGCCATCACAGCATACCGTTTTTATAGGAGCAGAGTTAGATACCCCAACTACCACACTACGTCTCCCTGTCGAAAGAGTCTCTCTCCTCCACCAAAAGTTCAGCTCACTGGTGTCAAAGAACAAAGCTACAGCAGCAGAGGTATTGAAGGTGTTAGGTTTGATGGCGGCAGCAATCTTGGCTATACCACTCGCAAGGATGCATATGCAAATTTTTCAATGGCTCCTCTTCGCGCAGTGGTCTTACCAGAAACTACCCATGCACCACATGATTCTCATCATGGATTCTTGCAGGAGAGACCTTCGGTGTGGTTGACGTCTCTTCATGTCACAATCGGAAGACCCTTTGCCCCCCCCCCCCC
This sequence comes from Protopterus annectens, assembly GCF_019279795.1. NCBI lineage: Eukaryota > Metazoa > Chordata > Ceratodontiformes > Protopteridae > Protopterus > Protopterus annectens. Next base: position 623,671,324 of record NC_056748.1, on the reverse strand, counting down.
CAGTAGCCACTGTGACCACGGACGCTTCCCTGATAGGGTGGGGGGCATTTTCAGGGAATGACTGCCCAAGGCACATGGACAGATCAAGAATTACATCTGCATGTTAATGTTCTAGAGTTGAGAGCGGTGCTTCTGGCATTGTAGTACTTTCAGGACTCTCTCCCTCTAGGAACTATTGCAATTCAGACGGACAACATGTCAGTAGTCTGGTACTTGAACAATCAAGGTGGAACCAAGTCTTACCCCCTTTGTCGAGAAGCCCTCAGGATCTGGCAATGGGCTGTGTCGTCCCAGCGTTTTCTGTTAGCAACGCACATCCCGGGGAAATCCAACGTGATAGTGGACAAGCTAAGCAGGGCGATATTGCTCCCTCAAGAGTGGTCTGTCAAACAGGTTGCGGAGTTGATTTTCCGTAAATGGGGCCAGCACTGCTGCGACTTTTTTGCCAGCCACATCAATTCAAAATGCAGAAGCTACTTTGCCTTAATACCACCTCCTGGTCATCCCCCGAGTGATGCACTTTTACACAATTGGCCCCCAGGTCTCTTTTATGCATTTCCACCCTTCCCATTAATACCCAGATTTTTACAGAAAGCAAAATCGCTGGGAAGGACTGTTATTCTCATAGCCCCCTACTGGCCTCGACAGATTTCGTTTCCGTTTCTCCTCCATCATCTGTTGGAAGATCCATGGATCCCGGACCCAGTTCCGGACCTTCTGATGCATCCGTCAGGGGACCTTCATCCTTCACTGCAGTCCCTGAAACTGACTGCTTGGCTAATCCACTTCCCCTAATTGCCAGTCTTCATTCAATTTCAGAAGATACAAGACAAATTCTATTGTCTTCTCACAAGTCATCTACCAGGAAATTATATGGCAGTAAATGGAAAAGGTTCTCAGTTTGGGCCAACACGCAGAACATTGATCCTTTCCGAGCTCCGCTATCTTCTATTTTAGAATTTTTGACAAAAATTTTTAAGGAAGGGTCAGCAGCTGCTACAGTTAGAGTTCAGTTAGCTGCCATCTCAAATTTTCACCTTGGGTTTGGTGGCTCAAATGTTATGGGCCATAAATAATCTAAGACTTTTCTTAAAGGCGTTTTTAATATGAGACCTCCTATCAAAATTCCCTATTCTCCCTGGAATTTAAACCTTATGCTGTCTCAAATTATTATTCCTCCTTTTGGGCCAGCATCTTCTTGTGATCTCAAGTTTTTATCCTGGAAAACAGTATTTCTTGTGGCCATTACTTCTGCCCGCAGTGTGTCAGAACTTCAAGCATGATCTATCAGACCACCCTACATGATTTTCCATGTTGATAGAGTATCTCTCAGAACAAACCCCTCATTTTTACCTAAAGTCTGTTCTCAGTCAAATATCAGTCAGGTCATTGAGCTGCCAATCTTTTTTCCCAACCACTCTAGTAAATTGGAATACATGCTGCACAAACTTGATGTTTACAGACCGCTCAGATTTTATCTTGACAGAACTAAGGATATTAGAAAATCAGACCAACTTTTTGTATCTTTCTCTGAAGCAAGAAAAGGCAATCCAGTGGCTAAAACAACCATGTGAAATTGTTTGATCTCGCCGTTTGTTCTTACACACTGGTTCGGAGCCGATCCTCGGCTCCGAGTCAGCCGCATCACAAGCTCTGCATCTAAGAGAAGCTCGAGGCACAGTCTATATCCCATGATCCTCCTCTGCTATCCCTGCTGCTGCAACAGATTGCGTCGAGGAGAGCTCGGGCCAGTAAAAGCTTTTTGTATTTTCAAACTATTTTTTGAGATTTAGAGCTATTTAAACTAGTTATCTTAATTAATAATTATAACAGTTGTGTGCGTGTGTTTAGAGACTTCCTTTTTATATATTTACATAGTTTAGTGTTTCTACTTTCGGCTGTGGCCTATTTAGTCCTGTCAGGGCTCTGACAGCAGTAAACAAATTTAGTTCTAGATTGTATATCTATTTAGTGTTTAGTCTTGTGTGCAGTGTTTGTTTTTATATATATATATATATATATATATATATATATATAATAAATATATATATATATATATATATATATATATACATACTTATATAATCGTTGGTTTAGTATATTTTACAAGTTATTGGTCAGTTAGTTACTTGTTTTAGACATGGCTGAGAAAGCTAAGTCTGGATTCAAAAGATGTCAGTGTGGACAGAAAATGTCCATCATTGACAATCATGTTTCCTGCGTCTACTGTCTTGGCCCTCTCCACCTGCAGGAGGACTGTTCTATTTGTCACTCCTTCAGTGGAAGGTCATGATGGAAAGGCACAGGAAGTGCACCCCTACTAAGGTTCGGTCACCGGCTCCACAGACCTCATGGGCTGAGCATCGAGTGATTATCTCTGATCGAGGCCCAGGTCTTGGAGCCGGTGTCGGAGGTGCCTCCATCCTTGATCCTTCGTTCGGTGGCATCTTCGGCCCCTTCGACCCGTTCTTCCAGGCCATTATCTGACACCGACGTGGATCGAGTGGTACAGAAGCTTATGGAGAAACACTGCTCTGTCCAGACTTATTGCGGTTTTATCCCAATTTGTATCAAAACTTGAAGCCCTCCCTGTGTCTCTGGCCGATCCTCCTTCGAGACCCTTTGAGTCCTCGGAGCCGGGAGAAGAGGAAAAAATGTGGTTCCGAAAAACGCTGGGATCTTCCCAGTCCACACAGAGTGATGCCCCCTCCAGAGGCAGAGGAGGGGGGAGAAATAGAAGACGCCGCCCAGGCGGCAGAGGGGGTCCACAGAGCCAGGGCGACAGGGATAGCGTCCCTGGGAATACCCTTCCAGCACTCCTGAGTGGAGGCCTGACTGTCCTGCTCTGGAGGCAGTTGGGGGTTGCTTGGCTTTATACCCAGAGGCCTGGCTAAATCTCACTTCAGATTCTTGGGTAAAAAGCATAATAACCAGAGGATACAACATTCCATTTATAACCATTCCCCCCCGATCAAAAGAGATTTGCAGATGTTCCACCCAATCTGCGAGATCAAGCAGCCATAGAAATAAGAAAGCTGCTCGAAAGAGTCATCCAACCAGTCCCGGCAGACCGGATAGGATCCGGAACTTACTCAAGGTTCTTTTTAGTTCCAAAGAAAACAGGGGACTGGAGGCCAATATTGGACCTCAGCAAACTCAACACCTTCGTAAAGAAGGAAAAATTCCGGATGGTCACGCTACAGTCGATCCTTCCCTTTCTACATAAGGGCGATTGGATGTACTCTCTAGATCTCAGGGACACGTACTACTACATCAAAATGGCCAGTGTGTCCAGAGATCACCTGTGCTTCCGGCTGGGAGCCAGTCATTTCCAATTTCGAGCTCTGCCCTTTGGTCTCACCTCAGCCCCCAGGGTGTTCACCAAATGCATGGCAGTAGTGGCGTCTCACCTGAGGTGGCTAAGAGTCCGGGTGTTTCCGTATCTGGACGACTGGCTCCTCACCGCCACCACCAAGCATCGTCTTGTACAAGCCAGGGACTACACAATCAACCTTTGTTCCCGTTTAGGAATCTGTCAACTTTGAAAAATCTGCCTTGTCGCCCTCACAGCATGTCTCATTCATAGGGGCGGAGTTAAATACTACTACTACAGCTCTGATCAAGCTCCCCCAGATAAGAGTGTCAGCCCTGAGGGATCAGGTCGCTATTCTTCTTCGGAACAAGAAAGTTTCTGCTGCGCAAGTGCTGAAAGCCCTGGTCATGATGGCAGCTACCCTTACTGCAGTTCCTCTGGGCAGGATGCACATGAGGGTCCTCCAGTGGCTGCTCTTCGCACATTGGTCGTTCCAACAACTTCCTTTGTCACACGACATCTTGATCACAGAATCTTGCAAACGGGATCTTCGGTGGTGGTTGAACAGCCAAGATCTAACGATAGGTTGCCCGTTTGTACTACCCAGCCCTACAGCCACTTTAACCACGGACGCTTCCCTGATGGGGTGGGGGGGACTTTTTCAGGGGACAACGGTCCAAGGAGAATGGTCTAAGATGGAGTACAATCCACATCAATGTCCTGGAGTTGAGAGCAGTGTTTCTAGCGTTGCAACACTTTCACGAATCCCTACCTCTAGGAACAGTGGCAGTTCAGACGGACAATATGTCATTCGTCTGGTACATAAACAAACAGGGTGGAACCAGGTCTTACCCATTATGCAGAGGCACCCTGAGAATTTGGCAATGGGCTGCATCCACAAGTCGCTTTCTGATAGCAACGCACATCCCGGGGTCATCCAACGTCATCGCAGACTGGTTCAGCAGAGCCATCCTGTTGCCACATGAGTGGCCCCTCAAAAATCAAGTGGCGGAAAGGATTTTTCACACATGGGGCCAGCCTTGCTGCAATCTTTTTGCATCCCCCTTAAATGCCAAATGCAGAAGCTACTTTGCCCTACTTCCCCCTCCGGGGGGTGCCCCCAGGGACGCACTGGTGCACGATTGGCCCCCGGGTCTCCTATATGCGTTTCCTCCTGTTCCTTTGATACCCAAATTCCTACAGAAAGCCAGGAGTCTGGAAAGGACGATCATTCTAATAGCACCATTCTGGCCTCGACAGATCTGGTTTCCACTTCTTCGAACCCACCAGGTAGAGGAACCGTAGATTCTGGACCCAGTGCCAGACCTATTGACTCACTCGTTGGGAGTTCCTCACCCATCTCTTCAGTCCCTCAAACTGACAGCTTGGCTGCTCCGCTTCCCAATTTAGCCAGGTCGGATGTTTTGTCCCCAGCAGTACAGCACATTCTAGTTTCTTCCCACAAAGCTTCCACCAGGAAACTATACAGGAGTAAATGGAAATGTTTTGCGTGTTAGGCATCAGGGCAAGGTATAGATCCCTTGGTGGCCCCGATACACAAAATCTTGGAATTTTTATCTACACTCTTTCAAGAAGGGACCTCTACATCCACGATAAGAGTACAGTTAGCTGCCATATCTAACTTTCATGTAGGTGAAGGAGGCTCTACAGTTATGTCCCACAGACTTTGTAGAGCTTTCATGAAGGGTACCTTTCACCTCCATCCACCCATTCGGGATCCGGTTTTTCCATGGAACTTGAATTTGATGTTATCCCAACTTATGTTACCACCCTTCAAACCAGCTTCAACGTGTCCACTTAAATATTTGTTTTGGAAGGCTCTTTTTCTTATTGCTGTCACTTCAGCTCATAGAATATCAGAGCTACAGGCCTTGTCCATTAGGCCACCATACATGGTTTTCCATCCAGACAGAGTCTGCTTGCATACTAATCCATCATTCCTCCCGAAGGTATGTTCTGTGATTAATATCAATCAATCTGTAGAGCTTCCCACCTTCTTCAAAAACCATTCCAACAAGTTGGAATACATGCTGCACAAATTGGATGTACATAGGCAGCTGAGATTTTATCTGGACAGAACAAAGGATTGCAGGAAATCGGATCAACTGTTTGTCTCATTCGCAGATAATAAGAAGGGCATGGCAGTAACAAAATGCACGTTATCCAAATGGCTTTCGGACTGCATACATTTTGTCTATTCAGCTTCAAAACAACCACTTCCGTTCAAGCCTAAGGCTCATTCTACTAGGGCCGTTTCTACTTCTGTAGCCCATGCCGCTCCTCTACCGTTTTATACTATTTGTGCGGCAGCGACGTGGGCTAAGCCTCATACGTTTGTTACTCACTACAAAGTGGATAGGACCTCCAAGGACAGGGCATCTTTTGGTTCCATTGTTCTCAGGAACGTTCTTCCGTGAGTCACCCAGGGTAACGGAGCTAGGGACTCTACCCGTGTGTAAGAACAAATGGCGAGATTGAACAATTTCACATAAAGAAGTTATGTTCTTACCATAGCGTTCCATGTGAATTGTTCATCTCACCTTTGTTATTATATTCCCTCCCTCCTTCCCCCACCGCGTTCTGGAAGAACTGGTACGACTCCTGTCTGGTTGGTCTTCTCGGGGTTATCTACACTACCTAGTAATTGGTAGGTAACACATTAGGTATACACCTATTTATATTTAGTTCAGATATTTCAGGTTCAAGTGTGTGATTGCGTGAACGTTAGACGCAGTGGTTAGTAGTGCGTTCTGGATTCTCGCAAACTAGATCTGAGGGATAGCAGAGGAGGATCATGGGATATAGACTGTGCCTTGGGCTTCTCTTAGATGCAGAGCTTGTGATGCGGCCGACTCTGAACCGAGGATCAGCTCCGAACCCGTGTGTAAGAACAAAGGCGAGATGAACAATTCACATGGAACGTTATGGTAAGAACATAACTTCTTTTTATCTAAATGGTTATCCGATTGTATATCCTTCGTTTATGAAAATGCGAGCATGCCATTAACACACAAACCTAAAGCTCATTCTACCAGAGCAGTCTCTACATCATCTGCTTTTCAAGCTAAATTGCCCCTTGACAATATTTGCACTGCAGCCACTTGGTATAAGCCTCATACCTTTATCACGCATTACAAAGTAGATAAGGCTTCAAGGGCCAGGTCTTCCTTTGGTTCTACGGTACTGAAGAACATACTCCCATGAGCCACCCAGGGTTGAGGGTGCTAGGGACGCTACCCATCAGTGAGAATAAATGGCGAGATTTAACAACTTCACACAAAGAAGTTAAGTACTTACCATAATGTTCCATGTGAGTTGTTTATCTCGCTTTTATTCTCACGTCCCTCCCCCCTTTCCCCTCCTGGCTGACTGTTGACTTAGAGGCTAGTATCATCCTGGTTATTCAATATTTCTTCTTCCCCTTCGGGAAGTGTTCTTGCTAGAAATACATAAAAGGGTATGTATATGTTTGTATGTATATATATATATATATATATATATATATATATATATATATATATACTGTTACTCACAGCAAACAAGATCTGAGGTAATTCCAGCAGTGCATTGTGGGATAAGGGGCTTGGTCTTGAGCTACTGGCAAACCTTGAGCTTTGCTATCGGCCATGTCGGAGCCGAGGATCGGCTCCGAACTCATCAGTGAGAATAAAGGCAAGATAAACAACTCACATGGAACATTATGGTAAGTACATAACTTCTTTTTTATTCTTAAAAATTTATCAAGTTTTATCAAGTTTTTGTTAAACTAGATATAATACTTTTTCCCTTATCGCTTTCTTGTGTGTTGTAGCTTTGTTGGCCATCGTTCCATAACTCGCAGGCCTTTCTTTCCCCTGAACTCGTTAAAATTAGAGAGTTCTCCCCCACCCACCTTAGGACAGTCGTTTAAATTAGAGGCTCTCCTTCCTATTCCTTAACTGTAAAAAAAAAAAAAAAAAAAAGTTTGTTTTTTAGTTTAGTAGTATAACATTTTTCTTGTTATTGTGGTTCTTTAGTTTGTTTGTTAGAAAAATGTCTAAAGATACCAAGGTATCTGGCTTCAAAAAGTGTGACTCATGCTGTCAGAAAATGTCTCTGACAGATGGGCACACTAGTTGTGTATATTGTTTGGGTGCTGTTCACCTGCAGGACTCCTATTTTATAGGTCACGCTTTTAGTCCAAGGGTCCTGCAGGAGCGCAAAAACAAATTAATCCTTCAGGGATTATTGAAGCCTCAGGATTCTCCAGCTAAAAATACTCAGCCAGCGAAATCCCCTAAGTCTGTCAAGCCATTGGCTCCACCTTCGGAGCAGACTCCTTTACTTGACCGACCAAGTATGTCGGTACCGGCTGGCACCGACAAGACAACGCCGTCGGCTCCATCTGATATTTCGGAGCCATCTCAGAGTCATAAGAGACTGAGGTCTCCGTCCTTGGAGCCCATCCACTCGGCACCTCAGTCACCCTTGTTACAGAGTGAAGGTAGCCATCATTCTTCCCACTCCTCTCGATCGTCTAGATTATTGCATCATGATGTGGAGAGAGTAGTAAGTAGGTTGCTTAAGTCACAGGCACTGGCAAAATTACTGTCCAGCCCACCTCAACAGGTATTAGCTCCAACCGCTTCTATTCCCGTTCCTCCTCCGACGTCATTTAGCTCAGAGCCAGAGACCATGGATCTGCAGGTTGCAGAACCATCGGCGCTGATCATCTCTCCTTAGGGTCCAACATCTGCTCCGATTACCTCGATTGTACCTTCTATCGAGGGATCTGGGCTCTCTTGTCGGCTCCAAGGGGGGGGGGGAGAGTGGCATCGGACCCTTGTCCGACCCCATGGGGGGGAGTGGCAACGGACCCTTGTCCAACCCCATTCTCCCCCTCTGAGCTTTGGCGCAGGTGAGCTCTGCTCCCACATTGGTCTCTTAGCCATCACCCTCGATGCGGAGGAGGACTCCTGTTTCTTCAAAGCCGGAACTTCTCTGCCTAGAGTTCGGGATGCCTTCGAGGTCATGCGGAGTGTGCTGTCCCCCAAAACAGCTCTACTGCCAGCTCCATCGGCTCCTCCCCCCATGGTGTCTGTTCCAACCTCTACTCCTCTTCCAGACCCCAAGCGTAGGGAACCTATGCCCCAGGACACCCCATTGGGTGTGATCCCTCTTCTTCCGAAGCCTCCACTGATCACTCAGAAGAGCCTCCCTGGAAGAAGAAGTTCAAGAGGAAGCACATAGGCTCCCCTGAGTCTGTCACCTCAGATACAGACATGGATGAATCGGAAGGGTCCCCCCTGAAGATGTTTCTTTTTCGGACATCCTTGAAATGCTTAGACAGAGGGGGGACTGGACTTCCCTAGCCCCTACCAAGGACGAGTCTGTATACCTGGACGCATTTGGTTCCCGAACTTCCACCTCCTGGGTATCTCCTCCTTTCGATCCACTCATGCTTGTAGTGGCTCAGATGGCTTGGTCAGCTCCAGATTCTGTGGAACCTACTCCGAGGAGACCAAACAAATTTATTACAGCCCCCCAGGACAAAAAATTCCTCTCCAAAGGTGTTCTCGTTGATGCCATGGTGGTAGCAGCAGCCACCAAGAAAGAGTTAGCAGAAACCTGTTCATCTGTTCATCCTCCAAACAGAGTCTCGGACGATGGACAGATATGGAAAGTGAATCTTTGCTTCAGCGACCTTTTCAATGAGGTCCCTGAACTATCTATGCCATTTTACACATCTTCAAAGGGATCTCCTGTAAGAGCTTGGAGATACCCTTCCAGATCCTACAGCTGAAGGGAGTAGCAGCCAAATTAGCTTTTCAACTTGTGACTCTTAATTCCATAGTCAACTCCTCCATGAGGTTGATTTCCTATGCAGCCAATGGAGTGAGCAGAGCTGCAGAGACAGGTGTGGCTCTCAGAAGACATGCTTGGATGCGGCTCTGTCAGTTTGCGGAATCCTTTCGAGCGTCCTTCACCAATACTCCCTTTGATGGCTTCTTTCTCTTTGGGCCTTGGGTGAAAGACACGTTGACCACGTGTGAGCAGAAAGGCAAGACATTCTCTGCTGTGGGATTCCATTTTTCCACCCCTTCCAGACCTTATCCCAGGGGTCAGAAGAGAGGAAAGATGCGGTTCCAAAAATCCCAGGGACCCTTGCCTGGGGCAGAGGGGGAAACAATAACAGACGCCGCCCTCATGGCAGAGGGGGACCGCAAAACCAGGGGGACAGAGGAAGCCGTCTCTGTCAAGCCCTTCCAGCATCTCTGAAGGTTTGCCCGACTGCTCACCTCTGGAGGCAGTCGGGGGAAGACTTTCGCTGTACCCAAAAGCCTGGCAAAATATAACAAGCGACAGATGGGTACTATCCATTATATCCAGAGGTTACAAAATTCCCTTCGATCAGTCCCCCATAGAATCAAAAAAGTCCATCCCAGATGTCCCACCCAATCTAAAGGATCAAACAGTCCTAGAAGTTTCAAGACTGCTAGAAAAAAGAGCCATTCAAGAAGTCCCCGCAGACCAACTAGGATCCGGAACTTACTCAAGATTCTTTTTAGTACTAAAAAAGACAGGGGACTGGAGACCAGTACTGGATCTCAGCAGATTGAACAAATCTGTACAAAAAGAAAAGTTCCAGATGGTGACACTGCAGTCCATTTTCCCTTTTCTGGGTCAGGACAGTTGGATGTGCTCGATAGATCTTCAGGATGCTTACTACCATATCAAGATGGACAGATGCTCCAGGAGATTTCTTCGCTTCCGGGTAGGGGTCAGTCATTACCAGTTCAGAGTTCTGCCCTTTGGTTTCACCTCGGCCCCAGGGTGTTCACCAAGTGTATGGCAGTAGTCACGGCTCACCTGAGGCGTCAAGGATTCCAGGTGTTTCCCTATCTAGACGTCTGGCTCCTGACTGCTACCACCAGGCATCAACTTTTAGAGGCACGGGATTATACAATCTCATCATGCACTCAACTAGGCATTACAGTAAATTTTGAAAAATCTGCCTTGTTGCCCTGTCAGTCTATCACATACATAGAAGCAGAATTAAACACAAAAGAAATGTTTGCAAGATTACCACAGGAAAGAGTTTCCACTATTCGTCAACAAGTGTTAATTCTAATGCAGAGCAAAAGGATTCAAGTCAGATATGTCCTCCAAGCTGTAGACTCTATGGCAGCTGCCATTCTTCTTGTCCCTTTAGCGTGTTTCAACGTGGGAATCCTTCAGTGGCTTCTTTTCACGCAGTGGTCTTTCCAGGAGCTACCCATGTCTCACATGATTTTGATCACAGAAACATGCAAAAGGCACCTTTCTTGGTGGATGGTCTCCCCACTAGTAGTTCAGGGCAGACCTTTCATACAACCCCCTCCGGTAGCCACAGTGACCACAGATGCCTCCCTGATAGGGTGGGGTGGGGGGCATTATCTAGGCAGGACACTCCAAGGCACTTGGCAACCTCACGAGTACCATCTGCATATCAATGTCCTAGAAATGAGAGCGGTGCTGTTAGCATTGCAAGCCCTTCAAGACTCTCTTCCTTCCGGGACCATTGCAATCCAAACGGGACAACATGTCAGTGGTGTGGTACCCCTTGTGTCGAGAAGCACTCAGACTGTGGCAATGGGCAATTTGCTCCCAACGTTTTCTGATAGAAACGCACATCCCTGGGAAATCCAACTTCATAGCAGACAGGCTCAGCAGAGCTATCCTCATGCCTCACGAGTGGTGTTTGAATCAGGAAGTTGTGGATCTTATCTTTCGCAAATGGGGACAGCCTTGCTGCGATCTATTTGCCACTCTTCTCAACAACAAATGCAGCAGCTACTTCTCCCTACTTCCTCTTCCAGGTCATATACCCAGAGATGCTCTAGTCCACGATTGGCCTCAGGGACTCCTTTACGCCTTTCCCCCTAATACCAAGACTCATACAGAAAGCAAAATCGTTGGGTTGCAAAATGATCCTCATTGCCCCATATTGACCTCGACAGATATGGTTCCCATTCCTGCACCTCCACCTTCTGGATCAACCGTGGGTTCTGGACCTGGTTCCAGATCTTCTGATTCATCAATCAGGTGGGTTGCACCATTCCCTTCAAACTCTCCAGCTCACAGCTTGGTTACTCCACTTCCAACCTTAGCCAGGCTTTCCAGTATCTCCCCAGCAGTCTGTGATGTTGTTTACTCACAAGTCCACTACGAAGAAAACGTATGCTAGTAAATGGAAATTGTTTTCTTACTGGGCAGAATCTAGAAATTTGGATCCTTTCTCAGTCCCAGTCCATGAAATTCTTGAATTTCTAGCACAACTCTTTGTCTGGTGCGGCTTCCGCTACCATTAAAGTACAGCTAGCTGTCATTTCTAATTTTCATATAGGTATGTTTAATTCTAGCATTGTCTCATAAGCTCTGCAAGGCCTTTATGAGAGGAACATCTCTTCTTAGACCCCCAGTTAGAGATCCTCCTCCTCTTTGGGATCTCAATTTAGTTTTAGCTTCCTTAATTGTGCCTCCCTTTGAACCGGCAGCATCATGTTCCTTAAAATTTCTTTCTTGGAAGACACTTTTTCTGGTTGCTATCACTTCAGCTAGACATGTGTCAGAACTTCAAGCAATATGTGTTCGTCCTCCTTACCTGGTGTTTCACAAGGACAGAGTTTCTCTGAGGACCAATCCATCCTTTATTCCTAAAGTCTGCTCAGAGAACAATTTAAATCAATCCATAGATCTCCCAGTTTTCTTTCCCAGTCACAGCAACAAGGCAGAATACAAGCTCCACCAATTGGATGTGCACAGACAATTGCTTTTTTATCTCCATAGAACTAAGGAACTAAGAAAGTCAGACCAGTTATTTCTTTCTTATGCTTTCAACAAGCAAGGCCTTCCAGTTTCTAAGCTGACCTTATCCAGATGGTTATCTGATACTATTGCCTTTATTTATCAGTTACGAAATAGAGCTACCAGCTAAACCAAAAGGTCATTCTACTAGAGCTTTAGCCACCTCTGTAGCCTTTCAGTCTAGGTTGCCCATAGACTCAATCTGTGCAGCTGCTGCTTGGGCAAACCATCAATTTTTTATCTCTCATTACAAGTTGGATATTGTCTCCCGGAGCAGAGCTTCCTTTGGTTCTACTGTTCTGAAGAGTCTGTTCCAGTGATCCACCCGGGATTTTAGGTGCTAGGGATGCTGTCCCAAACAGCAAGAATGAAGGTGAGATGGGACAACTTAACATGAAGTTATGTACCTACCATAACGTTCCATGTTAGTTGTCCTTCATCTCGCCTTCCTTCTTGCGTCCCTCCCTCCGTCCCTCTTCCTCGAGGATTGAGAGGAGTTTCTCAGTGGTTTCACTGGCTAATTTTGTTTATTAGTTGCTTCTCAACCAAACCGTTACAATTAACTGTATATCCAGGTTTAGTAATGGGTTATCTTCTATAATTATGTCTAGTGTGAGCTATCTCAAACGAGATCTGGGTAGCGGCCTGGGCATTCTGGGATAAGGGGTAGCCTCGAGCCAGTAAAGAGCTCTCGAGCTATAGTAAATGGCCAAGTCTGAGCCGAGGATCGGCTCCGAACCCATCCAGCAAGAAGGAAGGTGAGATGAAGGACAACTAACATGGAACGTTGTGGTAGGTACATAACTTCTTTTTTTAGATGCTCTGATTCTTCCTTCCTTCGAAACATCCGCTTCTTGTCCACTCAAATTTCTGACTTGAAGACCATTTTCTTGGTTGCAGTTACCTCAGCTAGAAGGGTTTCAGAATTACAGGCCTTATCTATTCATTCCCCGTACCTAATTTTCCGTGAAGATTGGGTTTCTGTCAGAACCAACCCCTCCTTCTTGCCCAAGGTATGTTCTGACTAAAATTTTAATAAATCCACAGAGCTTCCTGTGTTCTTCCGCAATCATGGCAACAAGGCAGAGTACAAGCTTCATCAATTGGACGTTCATAGAAAGTTACATTTCTAGTTACACAGGACCAAGGAATTTAGAAAATCTGATCAATTGTTCATATCTTTTGTGGACGATAGAAGAGGTTGTGGGGTCTGAAAGGTGACCTTATCAAAGTGGCTTTCAGACACTAAAATGTGTCTACAAGTTGCGTAATGAAAAACTTCCAGGGAAAATTAAAGGGCACTCAACAAGGGCCTTATCTACCTCTATTGGTTTTCAAGCTAGATTGCCTTTGGATTCGATCTGTGCAGCAGCTACATGGGCTAATCCTCATACCTTTATCACTCATTGCAAAGTAGATGTTGCCTCCCAGAACAGGGCATCCTTTGGTTCCACGGTCCTGAAGAGTTTTTATTCTAGTGAGCCACCCAAGAATTAGGTGCTGGGGACGCTGTCCCAAGCAGCAAGAACGTAGGTGAGATATGGACAACATAACATAAAGAAGTTGTGTACTCACCATAACATTCCATGTTTGTTGTCCTTGATCGCGCCTTCCTTCGTGTGTCCCTCCCTCCTTTTCCCTTCCTGGAGGATCGAGAGGAATCCTTTTTTCTATTGGCTATACTGGCTGGGTTTTTTTTATACCATACCATACGTTATGGTTAGCCTCAGTCTACTTCTGTTACTATTGTGGAGGGATTACACCTTTATATGTAGGTGTCATCGGATATGTAGAGTACATCTCTCATCTTTTTATATGGTCTAGTGTTGGGTTATTACAAACAAGATCTGAGTAACTACCACTAGGCATGCTGGTATAGGGGCTAGGCTCGAGCCAGTAAAAGGTCTCTAGCTATAGTATACGGCCGAGTCTGTGACTAGGTTCGGCTCCGAGCCCAAACAGCAAGAAGGAAGGTGAGATCAAGGACAGCAAATATGGAATGTTATGGTGAGTACATAACTTTTTTTTTTTTTCTACTCCCCAGATTCTTTTCCTGGAATCAGTGAGGAGGTAGGAAAATGTGGTTCTGTAAATCCCAGGGTCCTTTTCAAGGCTTATGAGAAAATAGTTCTCCAAGGGACAGAGGGGTAACTCAAATGGAAAATGCCGTCCCTGTGGCAGAGGTGGCCTACAGAATCGGGGCTTCTAGGACTCCTCCTCAGACAAACCTTGTTTGCGGTCCTGAAAAGGGTCCCGACTGCTGAACTCTGGAGGTATTCAGTGGGTGTTTGTGTCTGCACCAAAGAGCTTGGCTGTCCATAGCAAAAGATTCTTGGGTGCAGAAAATTATATTTAGAAGTTGTATCTTACTAGTTTCCCAAATTTCCCCTTCAAGAATGAAAAGAATACCCAATTTTCCACCCAATCAGAGGGAAACAGCAGCATTAGAAATGCAAAAGCAGCTGGGAAGAGCCCTACATAAGGTCCTCCTAGACCAGCAAGGATCTGGAACCTATTCTGGAATCATCTTATTGCTGAAGACAACAGGAGACTTGAGATCCATCCTGAATCAAAGGAAGCTAAACGAGTTTGTGCAATATTCAAGGTTCCAGATGGTCACAGTTCAGTTAATTCTGCATCTACTGTGAAAGGACGATTAGATGTGCTTGTTAGATATTCAGAATGTGTGCTACCACATCAGAGTAAACAGGCACTCCAAAAGGTGTCTGAACTTTCGGCTGGGAACCAGTCATTACCTGTTCAGTGCACTGCCCTTTGTTCTCACCATAACTTCTAGGGTATTCACCAAATGCATGGTGGTGGTGGTAGCTCACTTGAGACCATTGTGATTCTGAGCGTTTCCTTACCATAGATGGACTCCTAACTTCCCCAACCAGTCCTCTACTTCTGCAGGCAAGGGATTACTTGCTCCAGTTGCACGTTCATCTAAACATCACATTAATTTACAGTAAATTACCACTCTCGCTTATTCAGAGACCAGAGTTTATAAGTGCTCATCTGGACACAATCATTTAGCTTCTCTTCCTCCAGCTCAAATCCAGACACTCAGGTCTTAGGTCAGGAAAGTAATACAGCATTCTTCTTTTCCAGCACAACTAATTTTACAAACCTTGGGATCCATGGCAGCTTACTGTCACCCTCGACCACCTTGCCAGGTTTTACATATGAATTCTTAGTGTCAGTTCAGTGGTCCATTCTTCAGCATCCCTTTAACCACCTCAGCCAAGATCACACACGCATGCCAAAGCTATCTTCTTTGATGGATTCATTCAAACAAGCTCTTCACAGGTCATCCATTTGTTGTTCCACTACCCACAACCCATCTGGGGTGGGGAGGGCACTACTTGGGAAGGATAGTCCAAGGTATGTGGTCCCCCCCCCAAGAGGCCAAGACACACACATCCATGTCCTGGAAATGACAGCAGTCCTGCTGTTGCTGCAGGCCCTTCAAGACATCCTCCCCCCATGACAGTTACTATTCAGATAAACAGCATGTCTGTGGTCTGGTACATCAACAAACAGGGAGGAAGAGGGTTTGGCAGTGGGTGATCTCTTCCTGTCACTTTCTAATGGCAGTGCACATCCTGTGGAAAGCTAATGTGATTGTGGACAAACTAAGCAGGTCCATTCTGATGCCTCATGAAGTGGTCTCTCAATGTCAAAGTAGCAGAGAGAATTTTTTGTCCGCACCATCCATACTGCAAAACCTATTCACATCTCCCCTCAACAAGTGCAGCAGGTTCTTTGCCCTGATACTTCCAATGGAGGAGTCATTGAGAGATGCTGTAGTCCACAGTTGTTTTTCTGGTCTCCTTTATGTTTACTCACCATTACCTGTCATCCCCAAATTTCTACAGAAAGGAATTACGGTTGAAGAGCTCAGTTATCCTCATTGTGCCTTTTGACCCCATGGGATTTGGTTCCCCTTTGTCTGGCCTCACCGTCTACATCCACTGCAGATACTGGGTGAGAGAGTCTGGAGTAGGATCCAACAGGTATGATAACATAACAGGCCTCAAACTGACCACATGGTTTCTCCAATTCCACTGATTGCTAGACAGCCCAGGCTGTCCCCCCAGTCTGTCATATATTTTTATCTTCTCAAAAAACTTCTACTAGAAAGATTTACAAAAGTAAATGGAAGAGATTTGTATTCTGAGCCTTAAACAGGGATCTGGACCTGCTTTCTGTCCCTGTACCCGGCTCTACTTTGCTTTTTAGCTTCAATTTTCAATGAAGGGGCTAGCTTCTCTACTATTAAGGTCCAGATGTTAAGTTGTCAATCTCGCCTTCATTCTTGCTTGATGGGTTCGGAGCCGATCCTCGGCTCCGACTCGGCACTTGCTTTAGCTCGAGAACTCCTTTTACCAGCTCGAGGCAGCCCCATATCCCATGATGCAAGGCAGTAAGTACCCAGATCTCGTTTGCCGCTTGGGAGGTCTTCTTTTTACCAGCTCCTGGTAAGTTGTTTCACTTTGTGATTTTCAAGCCCCTTTTTAGTCAAAAACTAATTTTTTTTATAGTTTAAATTTAATTTCTATCCCTTCCTGACAGAAATTCCCTGTCTTTTTGAATTTGTTCTTAGTTATCCCTATCCCATCCCCCTGTTAGGGTGTGTGTGTTGGTGTTTTTATAGAATACCTTTTGGTATTTTGTGTAATTTAATTTTATTTTGACTGGTGTGTGTGTGTTTTGTGTGTCGGCACCATGTCAAAGGAGAGGGTTTCAGGTTTTAAGAAGTGTGACTCGTGCTGTCAGAAAATGTCTCTGACAGACGGTCACACTTCTTGCCTGTATTGTCTGGGCCCTCTTCACCTGCAGGACTCCTGTGCTATTTGTCACTCCTTCAGCCAGAGAGTCCTGCAGGAGAGACGAACAAACTGGTTCTTAGGGGCCTTCTTAAGCCGGAGGGCTCTCCGCTAAGTCGGCTCCACCGAAACCAGCAAGAGTTTCCAAGGCCCAGGCTTCTGTTTCTAAGCCTGCGGCCTCGGCTCCGACTGCACAGAGTCGAGATCGGCTCGGCTGGAGCCGATTCTGGCTTGAAGCCTTCGGCACCGATGGCCATCGGTGCCGAACTGTATTGTCCACCGATGTCGGCTCCGATCGGCTCCGACACCCATGTGGCACAGGCATCGGTGTCTGCTCCGATCGGCTCCGACACCGTTACTTTGGTGGCTGTATCGGCTCGGCTGGAGCCGATACATCGAGGCGTTCTGTCGGCTCCGAGAAATCGGCTCCGACAGGATCCGTAGTGTCGGCTCCCCTGGCTCATTCCCCGAAGAGGTCGGGGGCTCCTTCCTTGGGGCCCGTACTTTCCGGCCCGGCTTCACCTCTTCTGTCGGAACGGAGCCATCGGAGCCGATCTTCAAGGTCATCCAGGTTGTCTGACCATGACCTAGAGAGAGTGGTCAGCAGATTGCTCAAGTCACAGGTACTGGCCCAAATGCTTCACAGTCCGTCTCAGCAGACGACTGTTGGTCCACACCCCGTTACAGTTCCTCCTTCAACTCTACCCCAGAGCTTGGAGTTGGAGTCTTCGGGCATAGTTACTGCTACGGCTGGAGGACGGATACCCCTTCTGTTCCTTCAGCCTCTACTCTTATCTCCTCTTCCTTAGAGGGATTCGTGGTTGGGCTTCCATGGTCTCCTCCGAGGGGTGAGTGGCATCGGACCCTTGTCCGAACCCGCTCTTCCCTTGGAGCCTCGGCCTTGGTGAGCTCGGCTCCGACATCTGCCTCGGATGCTTCCCTTCGGTGGTCCCTGGAGTTCCTAGCTCTTCGGAGCGGGTTCTCTCAGACCTGCCTGGGAGGGGAGCATTCGAGGTGATGAAGAGTGTACTGGCCACTGGTATCAGTCAGCAGTCTCTTCCCGTAGCTCCTCCCTCTATTGTACCTGTTGACATCTCTGCCACTTCTCTTGCTACAGGACCCAGAGATCCTCCGCCTCAGGTTTCCCCATTGGGAATTTTCCCCTCTTCCGAGGATTCTCCTGATGTTTCGGGAGATCCTCCTAGGAAGAGGACTTGTAAGAGGAAGCATGTAGACTCCCCCGAGTCTGTCACGTCGGATACTGACTTTGATGAGTCAGAGGGATCCCCTAGATCCCCCTCTGAGGATGTCTCCTTCTCAGACATCCTAGAACTTCTGAAACAGAGGGGAAACTGGCCCACCAACAATCCCTCTGAGGATGAGTCAGTATACCTAGAGGCGTTTGGATCTCGGCCTCCACCTCCTGGGTGTCTCCGCCTTCGACCCCTTATGCAGGTTATTGCACGAAGGCGAGGACAGCTCCTGACTCTGTAGAGCCAGTCCCTAGGAGGCCTTCTAAATTTATCACTGCCCCTAGTGACAAACAATTCCTTACCAAGGGTGTCCCCGCTGATGCCATGGTGGTGGCTGCGGCCACCAAAAGGGAACTTGCCGATCCTTCCGTGCCCGCCCATCCTCCTAATAAGCACTCTAGGACCATGGATAGGTACGGCAAGCGGATGTTTTCCTCAGCGACCTTTGCTATGCTCGCTGAATTATCTTTGTCACTTCACCAGACTCCAGAGAGATATCCTGAAGGAGCTGGGAGAAGTAGTTCAGGATCCTACAGCTGCAGGGGCTCAAGAAAAGATTGCTTCGCAGCTAGGAACCCTCAATTCCATTGCTAACTCCTCCATGCGGCTAATATCTTATGCTGCGGATGGAGCGAGTAGAGCCGCAGGCACAGGTGTGGCTCTTAGACGCCAAGCCTGGATGCGGCTATGTGATTTTGCGGATCCCTTTAAGGCGCCCTTCACAAATTCTCCCTTTGATGGGTCAGCTTTGTTTGGCCCTCAGGTGAAGGAGACCTTGACCAGGTGTGAGCAGGACGGCAAGACTCTTTCTGCTGTTGGAGTCCGTTTTTCCACCCCTTCTAGGCCTTATCCCAAAGGACAGAAGGGTGGTAAGATGTTCCGTAAATCCCAAGGAGTCACGCGATTCACGTGGTCAGTTTACCCCTAGAGGCAGAGGGGTAACAACAACAGACGCCGCTCTAGAGGCAGAGGGGGTCCGAACCAGGGAAACAGGGAGCCTCTCTCTGATAAGCCCTTTCAGCATCCCTGAGGTGTTGCCCGGCTGTCCCTCCTTGGAGGCAGTCGGGGGAAGATTATCACTGTACCCAGAAGCCTGGCATTCCCTCACTCAAGACAGATGGGTACAGTCGATCATATCCAAGGGTTACATAATTCCTTTCGAGGAAAGTCCCTTCCCTCAAGTTCCCTTCCAGACGCATTCACCCGGTCTAAGGGACATTGCAGAGTTAGAAATCGCAAAACTACTGCAAAAAGAGCCATTCAGCCAGTTACAATAGACCATTCAGAGCCCGGAATCTACTCAAGGTTCTTTTTGGTCCCCAAAAAGACGGGAGACTGGAGACCAATATTGATCTCAGCAGACTCAACAAGTCTGTCAGGAAGGTAAGATTCAATGGTCACTCTTCAGTCAATTCTGCCCTTCTTACAGAAGGACAACTGGATGTGCTCAATAGATCTTCAGGATGCGTACTATCACATCAAAATTCACAGACGCTCCAGGAGATTTCTCCGCCGGCTGGGGTCCAGTCATTTCCAGTTCAGAGCCCTGCCCTTTGGTCTCACTACAGCCCCCAGAGTGTTCACCAAATGCATGGCAGTGGTCACGGCTCACCTGAGACGCCAAGGATTCCAGGTGTTTCCAGATCTCGACGACTGGCTCCTGTCAGCCACCACCAGGCATCAGCTTATACAAGCCAGGGATTACACAATAGACCTTTGTTCTCATTTGGGCATCTCAGTCAACTTCGAAAAGTCATCCTTATCGCCCTGCCAGTCTATTACCTTCATAGGCGCAAACTTAAACACTGTTCGGATGTCAGCTACCCTTACAGAACAAAGAGTTTCAGACATTCAGACTCATGTCAGGATCATTCTGGCCAGCAAGAAAGTACAGGCCAGAATGGTTCTAAAAGTATTAGGTCTCATGGCTGCGGCCATTACTCTTCTTCCGCTGGCTCGATTCTACATGCGCCTCCTTCAGTGGATGCTGTTCACACAGTGGTCATACCAGCAACTCCCAATGCGTCACCAGATTCTGGTGACACAAACATGCAAAGAACATCTTGCTTGGTGGATCACATCGCCTCAGGTTCACCAAGGCAGATGCTTTGTACCTCCGTCCCCGATAGCCACTGTCACCACGGATGCCTCCCTGATCGGGTGGGGGTCATTATCAGGGCAGGATGGTTCATGGACGTGGCAACCGCTCGAGTACCATCTGCACATAAATGTCCTGGAGATGAGAGCAGTGCTTTTAACGTTGCAAGCCCTCAACGACTTTCTTCCCGTAGGGACAATTGCAGTCCACACAGACAACATGTCTGTAGTTTGGTATATCAACAAACAGGGCGGAACCAAGTCCTACCCCTTGTGTCGAGAAGCGCTCAGACTATGGCAATGGGCGATCTCCTCTCATCGGTTTCTGGTAGCAACGCATATCCCTGGGAAAACCAACATTATAGCGGACAGATTGAGCAGAGCTATTCTCATGCCTCACGAGTGGTCTCTCAAGCAATCCATAGCGGAAGAGATTTTTCTGGAATGGGTTCGTCCATGTTGCGATCTTCTTACCACTCCCCAAAACAGCAAATGTCCAGACTTCTTCAGCCTCTTCCCTCTATCAGGCCATCCCCAGAGACGCTCTGACCCAGGATAGGCACCAGGGACTTCTTTATGCCTTCCCCATTTCCTCTGATCCCTCAGGTGATCCAGAAAGCTACCGCTTTGAGAGCCAAATTGATTCTCATTGCCCCTTACTGGCCTCGACAAGTTTGGTTCCTGCTCCTCCATCATCACCTTTTGGTGCAGCCGTGGCATCTGGACCCAGTGCCAGATCTACTGATTCACCAATCCGTCAGCTGCACCGTCAATCCCTTCTCTCAACCTCACAGCATGGTTGCTCCACTTCCTTCCTTAGCCAGGCTTCCTTTGATCTCTAACCCAGTTAGAGATATCATAGTAGCTTCACTAAAATCCTCTACCAGGAGGATTTACACAAGCAAATGGAACGTTTCTCTTATTGGGCTAAGGCCCAAAATATTGATCCTTTTACTGCCCCTGTTCAGGCAGTTCTGGACTTCTTAGCAGAGATTTTTCATGCAGGCTCCTCTTCTTCCACAGTCAGAGTTCAGTTGGCTGCTATTTCTAATTTTCATGTCGGGATAGCAGATCATAATATTATGTCCCATAGGCTCTGCAGGGCCTTCTTGAAAGGAATTTTCCTACTAAAGCCTCCAATCAGGAATCCTCCTCCTCAGTGGGATCTAAATTTAGTGCTGACATCCTTGATTCTTCCCCTTCGAGCCAGCTGTTTCTTGTTCCCTGAAATATCTTTCTTGGAAAACTTTATTCCTAGTGGCTATTACATCTGCCAGGAGGGTGTCTGAACTTCATGCTCTTCGGTTCGACCCCTATTTGATTTTTCACAAAGACAGAGTATCTTTGAGAACTAATCCATCCTTTTTACCTAAGGTCGCTTCAAAACAATCTGAATCAATCCATTGATCTCCTGTATTTTTCCTAACTATTCAGATAGAGCTGAACAAAGCTACATTATCTTGACGCCCACCGTCAGCTTAGATATTATTTGGACAGAACAAAAAATTTAGAAAATCTGATCAACTTTTTGTTTCCTATGCGGATAATAAAAAGGCCTTCCTGTTTCTAAAGTGACTTTGTCCAGATGGCTTTCTTCGGTCATCACTGAAATTTATACGATCAGGGGAAAACAGCTGTGCTCAAAACCTAAAGCACATTCAACTAGGAGTTTAGCTACTTCTACAGCTTTTCAAGCTAGACTGCCTTTGGACACTATTTGTGCAGCGCCACTTGGGCCACTCCTCACACTTTTGTTTCCCATTACAAATTGGACTTGGCCTCCAGGGACAGAGCCAGTTTTGGCTCTACAGTCCTCAAGAGTTTGTTCCATTGAGCCACCCAGGATAGAGGTGCTAGGGACGCGGTCCCATCAAGCAAGAATGAAGGCGAGATTGACAACTTAACATTAAGAAGTTATGTACCTACCATAACGTTCCATGTTAGTTGTCTTCTCTCGCCTTCTTTCTTGCGACCCTCCCTCCTTCCCCCTGGCCTGGGCAGACCTTGTATAAGAAACTATTATGCTAAAGACCATTCAGACCTGGTCCTTTTTCCATCTGTAAGTTTCTTCTTCCTTTGGGAAGTATTTTATGCTTGGTGTTATTGCCCTTTGTCAACAAACGAGATCTGGGTACTTACTGCCTTGCATCATGGGATATGGGGCTGCCTCGAGCTGGTAAAAGGAGTTCTCGAGCTAAAGCAAGTGCCGAGTCGGAGCCGAGGATCGGCTCCGAACCCATCCAGCAAGAAAGAAGGCGAGAGAAGACAACTAACATGGAACGTTATGGTAGGTACATAACTTCTTATTTGCTGCCATTTCATATTTGAAAGAACAGTTAGTGGAAACAAGTATCAAAAGCGAAAAAATCGCCAACCACAAAAACGACTAAGTGATACTTTGGAGGTGCAGTAAGAGTGCCACCAAAATGGAATGTCACTTCAGGCAATTTTTATTGTTGAAAATCTAAAATAAAAATCATGCACATCAAAAAATGTCTCATATTAAACGCTTAACTTTATCACCGCATTTTTCGTCTCTCAATACCGGACTTCATCAGACAACTTTTTACCCAATCTTCCCTCATTATAAATGCTCCACCATTCAAATTAATTGTGGGAAAAATTAAGCCAATATCTTTCATTAAGTAAACAGTTTTCTTGTACAAAGCAATATGCCGCCAAAATCCAAACAATTAAAAATCTACCTTACATTTCATCGATTAACTATTATAACACATATATGAAATATATATGAAAAAATATGTAGTAAACTAAGATGAATAGGAATTATTAAAACAATATACTCTTCAGTTTGTATACTGTTAATAAAATGTTATACTCTAGTGGCTTTTTTGTGTTATTTAAAAGCTTATATCTAAAACTATAAATATTGTTATAGGATCTTCTAAAGTTCCCTACTAACAAAAAAAAAAAATAAAACCATTTCAAAACATCTAATGTGAACTTGACCCAAGGGCAATGAATGTTGAAGTAACCTTTATAGCATAACTGCCCATTTTGGCAAAATTAACTCTACATTAGCTGCTTCTAATTTATATAAAGTCTTTCTTAAAAGGGCCTTTTTACTTAGACCTCTACTAAAGGATCCTGCTCTTCCTTGGGATTTAACTGTTGTGCTTCAGGCCCTGATCCAAACTCCCTTTGAACCTTCAGCTAGGTCAGACCTAAAATTTTTGTTTTGGAAAACAATTTTTTAGTCATTGTCACATCAGCTAGATGAGTGTCAGAACCCCAGGCCATTTCTTCCAAATCTCCTTACCTGGCTTTCAGCAAAGGCAGGGTGTCCTTGCAAACCAATCCATCTTTTTTGCCTTGGGTAGCTTCTGAAGCCAACATTAACCAGGTTATTAACCTCCCATTTTTCTTTTCAAACTTTTCAAATAGGGAAGAGTACATGCTCCATGTTTGGATGTACATAGAGAACTTCACTTTTATCTCCATAGAACCAAGGATTTCAAGAAAACTGACCAGTTTGTGTGTGTCTCTCTCCCCTAACAGATTGGGCAATCTGGTTTCCAAAGTTATACTGACTAAATGGTTAACCAACTATGTTTCCTTCCTCTGTAGTAAAAGAGGATTATCTTTGCCTTAGCTTCCTAGAGCTCATTCCATGAGGTCTATGGCGGTCTCCTTAGCCTTTTGGTCAAGGACTTCCATAGATGACATTTGTGCAGCTTCCACTTGGACTAATGTTCATACCTTTATTATTGTTTACAAACTGGATTTTGTTTCCAGGAACAGAGCTGCCTTTAGCTCTGCAGTACCACAGTACTATCCTTCCATGAGGGCTACCCAAGGTTCAACTAGCTGGGGACTCTGTCCCATCAGTTGAGGAATGAATGAAACTGACAACATCAGGTATAAGTTATGTACTCACCATAGTATTTCATCTGCATTGTCTATTTTCTTTCTTCCTCAACCATCTACCCCCCTTCCCTTTGCTCCTAGAAAGACCCAAGAGTTTTCTTTGGGAGCTGCTGTTCCTTGTTTCCGCTTCAGCTCTTCTGTCTTTTATTGTTTCCTTTAAGGTATTTTCCTATTATCTCTAAGGGCAGCAACCTCTCTCTGAGGATGTTGGGTTTGTGGGGCATTGTGGGTAAATGGAGGAACTTGAGTGTTTGGATCAGAGGGTCTGGTAGCAGCAGCAGAGTCGGATCCAAGACCCATCGGTTGAGGAAGACTGAAAATGGACAACACGGCTGGAACTTTATGGTGAATAAATTATATATATATATATATATATATATATATATATATATATATATATATATATATATATATATATATGAGAGAGAGATGGTAAAAAGGGACGTGTGTCAAAACAGACCATTTCTAAATATTATTACCTTTTGTTATACCCATAACAAATCTTTTCCAAGCAGGGTCAAGGCCTTCTCTATCAGGGCCTTGGCTTCACCTATGGCTTTTTGGAAAAGGTTGGAGTCTAGAAATATTGTAGATGCAGCTACTTGGTCCTCTGTATGTACTTTTACAAAGCACTCTCTAAAGGCCATTACTTCAGCAAAAAAAAAAGACAGGATTATGTGCTCTGTTACTGTGCCATATTTGATCTTTCCCAGGGATAGAGATACCTTAAGAAACGAGCCATTCTGTATTCCTGAAGTGGCTTCCAGAAATTGTATTAATTAGTCCATTAATGCATTGCAGACGAATGACACCACCAGATGTTTCTGCATTTGCATCATACTGATGCCTTAAGCATCAAATATTGCTTGTTCATATTTGCATTAGTAATTTCAAAACCATGCTGCTTAGAGTATTAAAATATCCGGTGTTTGTTTTCATCCGATTTAGCTATGGGTTAAATCCAAACTTGGCATAGATTCTGAAGCTATTCAGTGCCAGGGCTCCGATTCCTCCCTTATCCATAATTCCCTGAGATCCACCTTAATACCTCAGATCTCATTTGCTGCCTAAAGTATGCAGATGCATTTTTGAGGGCTATAAGATCTGTATCCTTTGTAGTGAAAATCTGTTAAAATGCTGCTGTTAACCTTTCTTCTCCTCTGCTGAGAGATTTTCTTTTCTCTCCAGTTAGCTTTTATTAGATTTATGCTTTGTTAGAACTCTTAGGAATGTAGTGTTAGCATTAGACATATTAGAACAGTATTTTAAAGTAGGGCAGTTTATAGAATATGCTGTGTTTTCACTTAAGTCGATAGTTGTATATTTACAAGTATTTTTCTAGTACATAGCTGTTTAAAGTTATATACATTTACTGTAGTTGGGTTTGCTAGTTTAAAGTTTTGTCAGTGTCCTTGCTTTTACAGTTACTAGTCATTGCTGATGGACAAGATCTTAAGAAGTGTGGGCAAAAGCTCCCTCCACAGGACCCACACTCTGTCCACTATTTGGGCACTGCCCTTCTTTACACACATTGCCAGCAGAATTCCTCTCTTAGTTCCCAGGCTGCTCAAACCAGGAGGAAAAAAACTGATCATTAAAGGCTGCCCTCCCCCTCAGACAGGGTCTGTTGTGCTGACCACTTCCTCTGTGGCCTCCTTTCTAGCAGGCAAGAGTAAAAAGTCTGTGGACAGGCAGAAAGAAAAGGAAAAAGGTAAGTAAGGAGAGAAACAAAGAGAAATCAAGATAAGGAAAAAGCAGACACTGAGAAGATCTGACTTTTAGGTCCTTTTTGGATGGATCCCCCACTTGGGTCCAGTTCAGATCCTAAGATACAGAGACATTTGGAACGGACAGTCCCTCTGGTCAGGCAATCACCTCCTCATTCCGAGTTTTCCCTGGACACAGCAAGTTTGAGTGCATTACTGATCCTTCAGGAAAGGAGGTACTCAAAACCACCTTTGGTGTAGTCATTGACCCAGTCATCTAGAAGCCTGACCGAGCTAGATGTTGACAGCATGATGAGGAAGTTCCTCAGATCAGATTCATCTCGGGGTTGTCTCTGTATCATCGTCTTGGAATATACTGAGTGCTGGGCCATCTGCTTCTCTTATCCAGCCCCAGTCCAGCTATCACTGATAATGATATGTCCCAGTGTGCCTTTGCCAGATCTGGTAGTACAAGTGACTTTGACAGGTTCCCCTTCCTCTATTGGCCTTGATTTGTTCAAATCCAAAGGGGACTTGGAGCCAAAGCTTTGGTTGCTTGGCTCCAGGGGATGAATCAACACTTAAGTTGTTGGAAACATCTTTTCCCCTCAATACCTCTACTCACAATAGCTAGACACTGAGGTCAGCCTTAGGGTCAAGGACTCATTTCCAAGGTTTTCTTTTCTTTCTGGGGACAGGAGGGTTCCAGTGTAACCAGTAGCAACCTCTTTCTTAGAGGCTTTTGAGCAGGTCCTTTTGATGCCGAGGGAAAGGGCACATCCATCCAGTTTAGTTCCATCTGAACCCTGGCAATAGTCAGCTTCTGCTTCTCATCATCTTGTTAGACAGGAACATTAGGTTTCCCAGGCTAACTTACTACATTAGCTCCCAGTCTGATTCAGAACCTTCTGACAACCCCCCCCCCCCCCCCGAACCAGTTGACAAGAAACATATGCAAATAGAAGCACTTGGACTCTTCCCCATAGTCTTTCATGGAAGACAGACAGGTGAAGGCTCCCCTTGATCCCCTTCTGAAGACTTCAGCTGTGGTGATGGCCTTGAATTAATGAAACAGAGAGGTTGATAGTCCACTTATAACCCTTCTTCAGACAAGTCCCCATTCCTGGAAACGTTTTGGATCTGTCTTCTCTTTGTACTGACTAGTACTTCCTGTTGACTAACTCATTGATTTGATAGCTCAGCGGTCGTGAAGTACTCTGAAGTGGTGGATCCCATCCGTAAGAAACCAGCTAGAATTCTAACAGCACCAGCAGACTAGAAACATTGGAGCAAAGATCCACCAGTGGACACGATAGTAATGTAAGCCACAAAGAAGGAACTATCTGAAGAAAGTTCTTGGGTCCTTCCCTCTAACAGGGAGTCTAGAGCAATGGTTCAGTTTGGGAAAAGGATGTTTGCTTCAGCGAATTTTGCCCTTTGAGCACTGATTCACTTAGCCCAATTTAAAAGATTTTAGAGAGCTCTGACCAAGGAGATTTCTAAGTCTCTCTTGGGGGTCCTACCTGCAGATGTTCAGAAGACAGTGGATGACCAGCTTTCTGCCCCCCCAGTCTACTTCCCACATTACCGTGCAAGTGCTTTCTGACATTGCGGATGGTGCAGCGAGACCAGCTGACACTGGCATTACCATTCATCATCATGTCTGGGTGCATTTATGAGTTTGCACAAAGCTTTAAAGCGTCTTTCTTTAATGCCCCCTTGGATGGATGCACCTTATTTAGACCCAAAGTGAAAGAGACACTGACCTAGGAGTCAGCTGTATGGCAAGACGCACTACGGTGAGAATCCACTTCTCCACTCCCTAGAGATCTTAGTTTAGGAATCAGCGGGCCGGGAAGATGATGTGGTTCTTGCAATCACAGGGCTCTTACAAAGACATTCCTGGCAGTAGACCTCCTTGTGGCATAGGAGGAGGTTGCAATAATGGAAGCTGCCTAGGAGGCAGAGACAGATTGCAAAACTGGGGCTTTTGTGGTCTGTCTACTGAAAAGCCCTTTCAGTGCCCTGAAAGGATTGCCTGGCTGCTGCACTCTGGGAGCAGTCGGAGGTGCTTGTCTGTGCACCTACAAGCCGAGTGAACTTAACTGCAGATTCCTGGGTGCTACACATAATTCCCAGAGGCTTTTCCATACCATTTGCCCTTCCTCCTATCAAAAAGAAGTGTACCCTCAGTCCAACAGTGATGGCTTAGATTTTCAGTCACTGGGGACAACCTTGTTGTGACCTATTCACATCCTACGTAAACATGTGCCGCAGTTACTTTGCCCTGATCCCTCCACAGGGGCAATCACTGAGGGATCCTATGTCCACAGCTGGTCCACAGGTCTCATCAATACTTTTCCCCCATTGCCTTTAATGAACATATTCATACAGAAAGCAAGAATGTGCAAGGCTAAGATGATCCTCATAACCCTTTTCTGGCCTCAGCAGACATGGTTTCCCTTCCTGTGGCCTCTACTAGTACATCCTCCATCGATACTGGACCATTATCCAGATCTACTAACACATCTATCCAGACTGCCTCATCCAGGCCAGAAAGCCATCGTTAACTGCTTGGTTCCACCAGTTATAATCTTAGCCAGAGATGCCTGGCTCCCCACTTTCACAAATGGACCAGTACAAAAATATACCACAGCAAATGAAACA
This sequence comes from Protopterus annectens, assembly GCF_019279795.1. Lineage (NCBI taxonomy): Eukaryota > Metazoa > Chordata > Ceratodontiformes > Protopteridae > Protopterus > Protopterus annectens. Next base: position 623,642,724 of record NC_056748.1, on the reverse strand, counting down.
GTTTCTCCCTTTGGGCTATGTTCAGGGGTTTACATCCCTTCCCTGCTGCCATTCATTCCATTTTAGAATTCTTGTTGGAACTTTTCCACAGCACTTCCAGTTAATCAGCTATCAAAGTGCAAATGGCAGTTCTCAAGTTTTCACGTAGGCCAGAATGACGATTCTGTAGCTGTTTAAGAATCTCTAAAGCCTTTTTGAAAGAAACCTTTCTCTTATGGCATCCTATCAGAGACCTAGTGCCTCCATGGGATATTACCATCTTGTTACAAGCATCGACTCCAACCACCTTTTGAGCTGGCAGTATTAGTTGATATAATTTTTTTATCATGGAAAACCATTTTTGGTGGTAGTTACTACATTCAAATGGATTTCACAGATGGAAGTACTTTGCTGCAAACCTCCCTATTTGGTCTTTCACAGAGTTTTCTTAAGGACTGATGCATCTTTCCTTCCTAAGGTGCATCCACAATTAATTTAAATTGGACAATAAACCTGCCAGTCTTCTTTCTGAGATTTTCAAACAAAGGTAGAGACATGCTACATATGCTGGATGTTCGCCAGCTGAGATTCTATCTTTATAGGACTAAACCATTCCGAAAATCAGACCAGCTGTTGGCAGCATTCTCACAATCTAAACTGAGCAAAGCAGTGGTTAAAGTGATTGTTTCTAGGTGGTTATAAGTTCATAGGTGCATACTAGGCTAATGGCCCTGGAGCCTGTACAAGCCTAGCCCATAGAATTGCCCTGGCATTTTGCTGCCCGATGTTAGTTCCCAGTTATAAGAATGCATTCCCTTCATTTACAGTAAAAAGGGCTTGTCTTCACCATCTAAGCCTAATGCTCATTGCAGAAGGGCAGTGGCCTTCTCAACAACCTTTGCCTATAGGCTACCTATTGATATCTGCTAAGCAGCTACGTGGTCAACAGTTAACACATTTGTGTATCATAAACTAGATGAGCAGTCTCAGTTGTGTTCCTGCTTTGGCTCTGCCATCCACAGGAATGTCCTTCCTTGATCCTGTCCAGGTCTGTATGCTTGGAAATCTGTCCTGTAGGTGAATCGGATGAAAATATGAAACACTGGAGATGAAAATTATACAACAGAGCCATGTTGTCTGATTGTTGTTTTCCAGTTCAACCTCCCTCCCACCTGCCTCCTTCCAAATTGTCACAAGTAGGCTTCTGGTGACCAGGTTGCTTCTAGTATACCAGGTCTTTGAGCAGTTCTTGATGCCAGTTTCCCAAACCCTTCAAAGTTTTCTTTTCTATATTCTGGAATTAGTTTTCAACAGGGTTTTTATGATTGATGTACATCTGTATTACTCTACATATGGATGCTTTTTCTAATTTGGGAGCAAACTCAATCTGAGGTACTGCAGTGGCAAATACAATCAGAGGTACTGAGGTGGAGCTCAGGGAATTATGGGAAGGGGAGGAGTTGAAGCCCTGAAACCGTAGAGCTTCAGAATCGATGTTGAGGTTGAATTGAAAATCAGACATGGATATAGCGTTAGGGTAAGTATATGACTTTTGTATTTCATCTTCAAGCTTATGTAATAGCAAAACACAACTGTATTGATATTTCTCTGTTTAGTGCAGTTAAAGAGATGATGTTTATATGTTTGCATTATCATAGATTTCATGTTTTTCGAAATATCTCGACAAATGAGTAGGACAAACCAGACTGCTTAGCCTTGTATGAAAGGTCTCAGCTGTACGATGAAAAGGCTGTTGACAGTTGCGTGTAACTTGTGTGGTTGCTGTATTGTATGCTATTTACAAAATGTTGCAAATCTAATAGTTTCTGTGTTTATTGTGTCTTAAAAAGTCAATTTTTAAGATCCAGAACTAAAGATTACTACTGTTATAGTCATAGTTGGTCGTTTGCACTTTAGTAACACTTAGGGTTCCAGAGATATGAACATGAGTTTGAAAGTGAGGACATAATTTGTTTCTAACAAAATGCATTGGAAGTTAAAGTGCAAACTTCCATAGCTCCAGTGGAGGGGAATTAATGAACCTTCCAGTGTTCTTCCCAAATTATTCCAACAAATGAGTCTCCTACAAGCTTTAGATGTCCACAGGCAGTTCATGTTCTACATCCACAGAACTAAGGCCTTCAGGACTGTCAACTCTGTTTCATTTGTTCTCACAAACTGGGCTCTGTGGCTTCTTAAACTCTGTCCAGATGGCAATTAGACTGTCTCCTTGGGCTACCGTACCAAAAGCAAGACCCTCATTTTGAAATCTAAGGCCCACTCCATAAGATCTATGGCTACTTTCATTGTTTTTTTCAGGAAGTGCCCCATTGTTAACATGTGTACTGCAGCCAAATGGTGTACATCATGCATCAAACATTACAAGCTGGATCTTATTTCTTGAACTCTTGACTTCCTTTTGCACTTCAGTTCTCAGAAGTAACCTGTCATGATTCCACTTGAGATTTCCAGTATCTTGGGATTCTGTCCCAATTGTTGGATCAGATGGACTGATGAAATGGGTTATGGAAGCTATGTACTTTCCATACGTTGGATCCTTTTTGATCAGATTCATCCAGTATGACATCCCTCCATCCCCCTTCCAAATTATCACGATTGTGTTCTCTGAATTTTATCGCTGTATTCTGGTATGTGTAGTCATTGGGCAGCAAATTAGATATGAAGGGATAGGCTGTCACTGGATTATGGGAAGATTTGTATGAACTTCAGGCACTAGAGAGCTATCTAATGGCTGGATTGTATCTAAGCAATGGCACAATAACCAACTGTCGTATTGGACAGACTTGAACGAAAAGGATCTAGTCTTATTGTAAGTACATAACTTCCATTTACACATTATGTAATTTTTGTGCATTTTAATTTTATGTAAAACATTTCCAGACCTGTGTGAGAACATCTGGATGCTTAATGGATAGTTCTGCTTATCTTGTATTAAGCAGGAAGGAGATGAACTGTGTAGTTGTTTTTAGTGGATATAAATTTGATAAAATACAGTGATTAAAAATATTCTAGGTTTGTCTGACTTAACTTTATTATCATTGCAGGATCCTTTGCAACAGCTTCTTGTTTAGTTTGTAAATATAAAGTCGATTGTGAAGCAGTTAGAGAAGACATTTTTAATCAGGTAAGGTATGGTTTGAATACTGTAGGTAGATGACAACTTTTGCAGTGCAAAAAAAACTGGAATTCATCACTTGCATGTTTTTATAGATGGTTCCTGCCCCTTATTTCCCCTCAACAGTATTTTGTTAAGGATCAATGTTAAGTTGTCAATCTCGCCTTCATTCTTGCTTGATGGGTTCGGAGCCGATCCTCGGCTCCGACTCGGCACTTGCTTTAGCTCGAGAACTCCTTTTACCAGCTCGAGGCAGCCCCATATCCCATGATGCAAGGCGGTAAGTACCCAGATCTCGTTTGCCGCTTCGCTTGGGAGGTCTTCTCTTTACCAGCTCCTGGTAAGTAGTTCACATTTGTGATATTTCAAGCCCCTTTTAGTTTAAAACTAATTTTTTGATAGTTTAAATTTGTTTCTACCCTTTTTCTGACAGAAATCCCTGTCTCTTTTAAATTTTTGTTAGTCAATTTTCCCTATCCCATCCCCCCCCCTGTTAGGGTGTGTGTGTTGGTGTTTTTATACAAATACCTCTTGGTATTTTGTTAATGTAATTTGACTGGTGTGTCTGTTTGTGTTTGTTTCGGCACCATGTCTAAGGAGAGGGTTTCAGGTTTTAAGAAGTGTGACTCGTGCTGTCAGAAGATGTCTCTGACAGACGGTCACACTTCTTGCCTGTATTGTTTGGGCCCTCTTCACCTGCAGGACTCCTGTGCTATTTGTCACTCCTTCAGCCAGAGAGTCCTGCAGGAGAGACGTAACAAGTTGATTCTCAGGGGTCTTCTTAAGCCGGAGGGCTCTCCGGCTAAGTCGGCTCCACAAAAATCTACTAAAACTGCCAAGGCCCAGGCTTCTGTTTCTAAGCCTGCGGCCTCGGCTCCGACTCGGATTGAGTCGAGATCGGCTCCGGCTGGAGCCGATTCTGGATCCACAAAGCTTTCGGCGCCGATGGCTATCGGTGCCGAATCTGTTTTGACCACTTCGATGTCGGCCCGATCGGCTCCGACACCCATGTGGCACAGGCATCGGTGTCGGCTCCGACACCGTTACTTTGGTGGCTGTATCGGCTCCGGCTGGAGCCGATACATCGAGACGTTCTGTCGGCTCCGACAAGTCGGTGCCGACAGGATCTGTGGTATCGGCTCCGATGGCCCATTCCAGGAAGAGGTCGAGGTCTCCTTCCTTGGAGCCGATACTTTCGGCTCCGGCTTCGCCTCTTCTATCGGAGCGGAGCCATCGGAGCCGATCTTCAAGGTCATCCAGGTTGTCAGATCATGACCTAGAGAGAGTGGTCAGTAGATTACTCAAGTCACAGGTACTGGCCCAAATGCTACACAGTCCGTCTCAGCAGACGACTGTTGGTCCACACCCCGTTACAGTTCCTCCTTCAACTCTACCCCAGAGCTTGGAGTTGGAGTCTTCGGGCATGGTTACTGCTACGGCTGGAGGACGGATACCCCCTTCTGTTCCTTCAGCTCCTACTCTTATCTCCTCTTCCTTAGAGGGATTCGGTGGTCGGGCTTCCATGGTCTCCTCCGAGGGGGTGAGTGGCATCGGACCCTTGTCCGAGCCCGCTCTTCCCCTTGGAGCCTCGGCCTTGGTGAGCTCGGCTCCGACATCTGCCTCGGAGACTTCCTTTTCGGTGGCCCCTGGAGTTCCTAGCTCTTCGGAGCGGGTTCTCTCGGACCTGCCTGGGGAGGGGAGCATTCGAGGTGATGAAGTGTACTGGCCACTGGTATCAGTCAGCAGTCTCTTCCCGTAGCTCCTCCCTCTATTGTACCTGTTGACATCTCTGCCACTTCTCTTGCTACAGGACCCAGAGATCCTCTGCCTCAGGTTTCCCCATTGGGAATTTCCCCCTCTTCCGAGGATTCTCCTGATGTTTCGGGTGATCCTCCTAGGAAGAGGACTTGTAAGAGGAAGCATGTAGACTCCCCCGAGTCTGTCACGTCGGATACTGACTTTGATGAGTCAGAGGGATCCCTAGATCCCCTCTGAGGATGTCACCTTTTCAGACATCCTAGAACTTCTAAAACAGAGGGGAAACTGGCCCACCAACAATCCCTCTGAGGATGAGTCAGTATACCTAGAGGCGTTTGGATCTCGGCCCTCCACCTCCTGGGTGTCTCCGCCTTCGACCCCTTATGCAGGTTATTGCACGAAGGCGTGGACAGCTCCTGACTCTGTAGAGCCAGTCCCTAGGAGGCCTTCTAAATTTATCACTGCCCCTAGTGACAAACAATTCCTTACCAAGGGTGTCCCGCTGATGCCATGGTGGTGGCTGCGGCCACCAAAAGGAACTTGCAGATCCTTCCGTGCCCGTCCATCCTCCTAATAAGGACTCTAGGACCATGGATAGGTACGGCAAGCGGATGTTTTCCTCAGCGACCTTTGCTATGCGTCGCTGAATTATCTTTGTCACTTCACCAGACTCCAGAGAGATATCCTGAAGGAGCTGGGAGAAGTAGTTCAGGATCCTACAGCTGCAGGGGCTCAAGAAAAGATTGCTTCGCAGCTAGGAACCCTCAATTCCATTGCTAACTCCTCCATGCGGCTAATATCTTATGCTGCGGATGGAGCAGTAGAGCCGCAGGCACAGGTGTGGCTCTTAGACGCCAAGCCTGGATGCGGCTATGTGATTTTGCGGATCCTTTAAGGCGTCCTTCACAAATTCTCCCTTTGATGGGTCAGCTTTGTTTGGCCCTCAGGTGAAGGAGACCTTGACCAGGTGTGAGCAGGACGGCAAGACTCTTTCTGCTGTTGGAGTCCGTTTTCCACCCTTCTAGGCCTTATCCCAAAGGACAGAAGGGTGGGAAGATGTGGTTCCGTAAATCCCAAGGAGTCACGCGGATTCACGTGGTCAGTTTACCCCTAGAGGCAGAGGGGTAACAACAGGCGACGCCTAGAGGCAGAGGGGTCCAAGAACCAGGGAAACAGGGAGCCTCTCTCTGATAAGCCCTTTCAGCATCCCTGAGGTGTTGCCCGGCTGTCCCTCCTTGGAGGCAGTCGGGGAAGATTATCACTGTACCCAGAAGCCTGGCATTCCCTCACTCAAGACAGATGGGTACAGTCGATCATATCCAAGGGTTACATAATTCCTTTCGAGGAAAGTCCCTTCCCCTCAAGTTCCCTTCCAGATGTACCACCCGGTCTAAGGGACATTGCAGAGTTAGAAATCGCAGAACTACTGCAAAAAAGAGCCATTCAGCCAGTTACAATAGACCATTCAGAGCCCGGAATCTACTCAAGGTTCTTTTTGGTCCCCAAAAAGACGGGAGACTGGAGACCAATATTGGATCTCAGCAGACTCAACAAGTCTGTCAGGAAGATAAGATTCCGAATGGTCACTCTTCAGTCAATTCTGCCCAGTTAGAGATATCATAGTAGCTTCACTAAAATCCTCTACCAGGAGGATTTACACAAGCAAATGGAAACGTTTCTCTTGTTGGGCTAAGGCCCAAAATATTGATCCTTTTACTGCCCCTGTTCAGGCAGTTCTGGACTTCTTAGCAGAGATTTTTCATGCAGGCTCCTCTTCTTCCACAGTCAGAGTTCAGTTGGCTGCTATTTCTAATTTTCATGTCGGGATAGCAGATCATAATATTATGTCCCATAGGCTCTGCAGGGCCTTTTTGAAAGGAATTTTCCTACTAAAGCCTCCAATCAGGAATCCTCCTCCTCAGTGGGATCTAAATTTAGTGCTGACATCCTTGATTCTTCCCCCCTTCGAGCCAGCTGTTTCTTGTTCCCTAAAATATCTTTCTTGGAAAACGTTATTCCTAGTGGCTATTACATCTGCCAGGAGGGTGTCTGAACTTCATGCTCTTTCGGTTTGACCCCCCTATTTGATTTTTCACAAAGACAGAGTATCTTTGAGAACTAATCCATCCTTTTTACCTAAGGTCGCTTCAAAAAACAATCTGAATCAATCCATTGATCTCCCTGTATTTTTTCCTAACTATTCAGATAGAGCTGAACAAAAGCTACATTATCTTGACGTCCACCGTCAGCTTAGATATTATTTGGACAGAACAAAAATTTAGAAAATCTGATCAACTTTTTGTTTCCTATGCGGATAATAAAAAAGGCCTTCCTGTTTCTAAAGTGACTTTGTCCAGATGGCTTTCTTCGGTCATCACTGAAATTTATACGATCGGGGAAAACAGCTGTGCTCAAAACCTAAAGCACATTCAACTAGGAGTTTAGCTACTTCTACAGCCTTTCAAGCTAGACTGCCTTTGGACACTATTTGTGCAGCGCCACTTGGGCCACTCCTCACACTTTTGTTTCCCATTACAAATTGGACTTGGCCTCCAGGGACAGAGCCAGTTTTGGCTCTACAGTCCTCAAGAGTTTGTTCCATTGAGCCACCCAGGATAGAGGTGCTAGGACGCGGTCCCATCAAGCAAGAATGAAGGCGAGATTGACAACTTAACATTAAGAAGTTATGTACCTACCATAACGTTCCATGTTAGTTGTCTTCTCGCCTTCTTTCTTGCGACCCTCCCTCCTTCCCCCTGGCCTGGACAGACCTTGTATAAGAAACTATTATGCTAAAGACCATTCAGACCTGGTCCTTTTTCCATCTGTAAGTTTCTTCTTCCTTTGGGAAGTATTTTATGCTTGGTGTTATTGCCCTTTTGTCAACAAACGAGATCTGGGTACTTACCGCCTTGCATCATGGGATATGGGGCTGCCTCGAGCTGGTAAAAGGAGTTCTCGAGCTAAAGCAAGTGCCGAGTCGGAGCCGAGGATCGGCTCCGAACCCATCAAGCAAGAAAGAAGGCGAGAGAAGACAACTAACATGGAACGTTATGGTAGGTACATAACTTCTTAATATCCAACTGTACTCCAAAGAATAAAAATAACACCAAGTAAAACAAGAATTCTTCCGTACAACTGGAAAGCTTGCAGTTCTTTAATATCCAAAAACTTCACAAATGAGCGCTTTCGTCTGCTCAGGGCAGACTTCATCAGATAAAAAAACCACTGGTGCATCAGATATTTATGTTAAAATCAACAAAATAAATCATTCAATTAACTTCAGTCAATTAAAAGCCTTAAAGTTGTATCTTCCTTCATTTTTTTCTAATGTTATACCTCACTGAAGTTTTTGGATATTTAAGAACTGCAAGCTTTCCAGTTGTACGGAAGAATTCTTGTTTTATTTTATTAAGGATGTCAATGTAACTTAAGAGAAGTGCCGAAAGGCAGAAACCCCTCCTAGAAAATGGCAAGTACACATAATTGTTTCTTTGCATTAAAGACCTCAAATGGGAAGGCAGTCACCTGGCATAGTAGTGGATTTTGTCTGAAAGCTGGATGCTGCACTTATGTTTTTTGAGTATTGTGTAGATGTTAGTCAAATTTTAGTCTTGGAGACTGGCTGTTTTACAGTGCTCAAATGGTGTAATCATGCCTCATAGCTCTGTACAAATGGGAGGGCATAGATTTTGCAAGGTTAGATTGCAGAGTTGCATCCACTTTTTTGACTTAATTAAAAAAAATAGGTATGTATGCATAGGCCCTATGAAGAGCCAGAAAAGGCTTCCGATAGAGTAATCTTGATAGATAGAGATTGCAGCGATATGAAAAACTGGACAAATGCAGAATGTGTGTGTAGAAGTGACTAGAACATAGAGGTTGTGTGTGATAACTTTTATTGGACCAGCCTTATTTACAGCTCATCTCAGCTGAGCTTTAGGACTGACTATCAGGAGCCCTTCAATAGGAGTTAACAAGTTTGTGAGACTAGATACCATACAGTGAATACCCACTTGTGCTTCAGAAGAGAGTACTATATGATGTGATTGAGATCACTGTTGCAGTGTTCCATACGTTTTGGTTGTCCCCGCTGATATCTGGCTGAAGTACCAAAGCATAACCTTCCCTGTGTCATATGTGATGTACGACCTTAGCTTGCAAGCAGATGGGTTTATAGACTGATATGAGTGCAGATCCCTAGACTCTCTGCCAGCCCGAATGCAAGTCACTTGGACGTTGGTATGATTGCTTCCTAAAAAATGGACTCCACTGGGGCACCTTCCATTACTTAAATTGTTTAGTTGTATTTGTATTAAATGTCAGCTTGGAGGGTAGGTTTGTGTGTGGTAGGCAAATTCCTTATAAAGATTTCCATAGCCAGTGTCTTTCTTGCCTTGCCATACTACAAAGCTGCTCTATTTGCCAGTCCTTTATACCCAAGACTTTGCAATCCCGTTTATCTTCACTCAACACTTAAACTCGATGTCTGACGTGTTTGGCCTACCCCAAGATGCCGACTTCCTCCTGTCCTGACATACCTCTATCACACATGAAAAAATTTAGCCTAGGTCTGACACTCTGTCTTTCCCCTGACATTACGATCCACCAGCTAAGATTACAGGAGCCGTACTACATCCAAATCCACCTCTGATGCTCTCCTGTAACCCGGTTGAGACCAGTATGGTGTAGGGCAGTTATATGACTGAGGAGACTGCTTTCTGCACAGAGGGAAGGGGGAATTGCGGATCATCATTTCAGAGGGACCAAAAGGCAACTCACAGATTTTAGTCACTGAAGAGTTTCCTAGCAAGTTACTTGTGGTATGTTGGGGTTCTGAAAGACCCTGCATGGTTCAAGTGGACATCATACCAAAGAAAGAGTGTCAAAAGACAGTTTCTCTTCACCATCTCCTCTTCCAGGAAGGGAATGGATGGATTTCTCTCAAGGCTTGCTCAAGGCCATTATGTCTCTGAAACCTGCTTCCCTTTCTGCTCCTCCTCCTGTCCCTATCCCTCAGAAAATAATTTATTCATCTTCCTCTAAAGATGAAGATGCCTCTGACTCTGACCACTCTGTGGTTTATTCCTCTCAGATTCGCTACTCTGACCAGTTTCCTTCAGATGATGAAGACTCCATGTTTCCTGACTCCTCAGTGGAAGACGTTTCTTTTGGGGATATGATTATAAATATGATGAAACATTTTGAATGGGGTTCAAAGCAAATTTCAGAGGTCCAGCAAATCTATCACAACCTTTTGAAAGTGGGCAGTCATGCCCTTTGTCCTGTTCCACCAGTTCTTTTTGGACACTTTCTATTTGACCTCTACAATCCCTGATTCACTACCTCCTGCTTCTAAAAGACCAGACAGGTTTTACAAGGTTCCTGATGAGCTTAAATTCCAGTATAGGAACCCAGTGGCAAACCCTTTTGAAGTATCTCTTGTGTTCTGACAAACCACCTAAATTGCTTCCAGTGCCAGTGCCCTCCCTACAGTCAGACAGGACCATGGATAGGTGGGAAAAGGTGGGGGTTGTACTACTTGTACTCTGGCATTAAAGGCTTCTAATTAACAGACCCAGATGACCAAGTAGTTATTGTCCACACTCCACTTTGAGCAAGGCAGGTGGTGGATTCAGAGGGCTCTTACTTGAAGTAGCAAATGCTGGCTCTGGTCATTCAGGCTACTCGGGTAACCAGAAATGATATAAAATGTAGTTGTGCTGTGGAGGTCTCTTCCAGACCAGTCGCTACTGGCTGTCATTACCAGGTATGCATGATTGCGCAACCAGCCTATGCCAGAGGATTTCAGAGCCAAACATTTTGACTTGTCTTTATACAGGAATCTTTCTTTCTGCCCACAGACAGCCAGCTTATTTCTACCTTGCTCCTGTAAGGCTTTAAATACCAAAGACTGCAGATGAATTCTGCTTACCTCTGGGGTTGGATACCAGAGCCAAGGCCACTTTTGTTAGAAGGAATTCCAGATCCCACCAGAAAAACAGAAGAACCCAGAAAGAGATTTTATGAAAAACCTAAGGGGACCCCAAATCTGTGAGGCCTTCCATTTCAGAAAAATCTCTTATCTTCCAAATCTCTCCCCACACTGTCTTCCTGTCCTCCCTATGTCCAAATGATTGACTCGGTCCATCTCAAACTGGGAAAAAATTATCTCTGATCAGTGGTTGCTTTCTGTTATAAAAAAGGGTAATGCCATGTTTTGGAAGGAACTCCCTACATTGAATGGTACTGATGTCCTTCAAGGATGCATCTGCAGTCATAACATATGGGTTGTCCTGCCTCAGGCAGCCCTTCGGTCGGCCGGATTCCAAAGTCTGGGTCCGGCGTCGGCTGATGTTGCCCCTTCCCTGACGTCAGAGTGCCTGGGGTATAAAAGCGTCAGCCGACGCCATCTTCCTCAGTCTTTCTTGCCGCGTGGTGCCCGAAGCAGAAGCAGTTCACAAGTGCCGGTCGGCCAGCTCCTGTAATTCAGCTAAACCGAAGACTTCAAAAGCTAAGTACCCCATTGGGGACTCTTTCTTGCCTCAGCCGATGTCAGATAAAATTAATAATTGCTTAACTTGTGGGAAACAAATACCTCATAAGGATTTCCACTCTTACTGCCTACCTTGCCTAGGCCCAGACCATGATGTCTGGGCCTGTTCCGCCTGTGCTTCCTTCAACCGACGCACTCTAAGACGTCAGTCGGAGTTTGCAGAGGAATTTTTGGGAGCTAGTTTTGCTTACAAAATGCCGTCGGAGACTCCGACTACACATTTAATACAGAAACGGAAGGACAAGGACCGACACGCGGTCCGCGGTTTTGGCTGAAACTGCGGCCAGGCCTACAGCGAGTGTCTCTGTCTCGGCTGAAACGGAGTCCTTGGTACTACCGTCCACCGAAACCGTACAACCGACAACCTCGGCCCCGGAGGCCATTACTGTATCGGTTGTTGAATCTCCATTGGAATCTGGTGTCCAGGAACCTTCCGACACCATTCCCTTAGACAAAACTACACCAGCACGTGGTGCAGCCAGGCCTCCTGCATCCATGTCTATTAAGGCATTCTCTAGGGCTAAAGCTGCTAAACACACAAAATCTATGCCTCCCAGGGTTATCTCTCAGGGACCCACTACAGGTTCTCAGATCCTTAGTCTAGCAAGAGGACCTTATTTCATTAATTAGGGGCTCTCAGCCTCACCCGGACAGGGGCTCTCAACCTCCTACAGAAAAAAGGCCCAGGGTTGAGCCCTCTGATCCCCTCTCCTCAGATGAGGCCTCTGATGGCTCTGCTCTCTCGGACTACCAGGAGGAGGCTTTTCCGGCCTACGAGGATTCAGATGCAGAGGAATCTATCCCTTCGGCCTCCCCTCCTGAAGAACTGTCTTTTGGGGAAACTCTGCACACTATGAGGGAGCATTTCCAATGGCAGGGCCAGGAATTCTCTGATTCCAGGAAAAGATTAAGGACCTTCTTGCATTTGCCTCAACATAGACCTTTGGCTATTCCCCCTGTTTTGAATGTCATTGATGATGTGTACTCTGAATCTAGCACAACCCCTGACACTCTCCCTCCGGCTCCTGCCAAACCCGATAGGTACTACAGGGTCCCGGAATCACACCTTTTCCTTTACAAGGCCCACTCTGCTGATCCAGAAACTATCTCCCAGGGCCCTAAAGGGGTTGCAGCTGTCACTACAAAAAATCCACTCCCCTCTGAAAGGGAGTCCAGGGCTTTAGAGCGATGGGGTAAAAAAGTGTATACTTCTGCTACCCTTTCTATGAGGGCTTTAAACTGTCAATTTCATATGATACAGTACCAAGAATATTTGTTAGATGAATTGCATAAAAAGCTGTCTTCCCCTGAACCCCTAGATCGCAAATCACTTCAGGATCTGGTACATAACTCTCAACAGGTTAGCAACCATTTCTTGCAGTGTGGTTATGATGCATTGGAAGCTTCATGTAGGTCAGCTATGACAGGGTGCAGTCATACGTAGGCATGCTTGGCTGAAGGAACAATCTCTGCCAGACCATGTTAAAGCAAAGCTTCTGGATGCTCCACTGGAAAAGCAAAAGTTATTTGGCTCCACTGCTCAGGAAGTGTTAAAGAAATTTGAAGAAAAGGCAAAATCTGTACAAACAGTCAAATATTTTATGCAAGTCCAACCACCTAGATTCAGCAGAAATTGGCCTTCCAAGAACTGGTCCTTTCCAGACACAGAGAGATTTCAGAGAGGCAAGAACAGGCGTGCCAGAGGTAGAGGGCAAGCTAGAGGCTCCTACAGAGGACGTCAATGGCAGCATCCCAACCAGAGAGGTAGTGCAGGGCCTACAACTGCTGCACAAGGACAGACTCAATGACTTTACTTTTGACACTGCCAACCAGGGCTCAATTGGAAGCACCTTTGGGCGGAAAGCTTTCCTTATTTTCAGAGAATTGGCACATTATTACAAGGGACAAATGGACATTACAAATAATAGACAAAGGATACTGGTTCCATTTCCACACATTACCGAAAAGAAAAGGCATGCCAAACCTGCCACCAAATCAAAGGGCAGAGGCTTTGAAACAAATCTCCAACTTAATGAAAATGAAAGCAATAGAAGAAGTTCCTCTCGCAGAACAAGGCCAAGGATTTTATTCCAGACTCTTCCTTGTTCCAAGAAAAGAAAAGCAATGGAGGTCTATTCTCGACTTGTCCGCACTAAATACTTATCTCATTGTGCCAAAATTCAAAATGCTGACTCTACAGCAACTCCTTCCCATGCTGGGCAAGGGGTCTTGGCTGGTAACTCTGGACCTCAAGGAGGCATACCTGCATGTCCCTATCAGACAAAGCTGCAGAAGACACCTCAGATTTCTTGCAGGTTCAGAGCATTATCAATTCTCAGCATTGCCCTTTGGCTTATCTACTGCACCCAGAGTATTCATGAAATGCCTGGCATCAGTAATTGCACACTGCAGACTTCAGGGGATGCAAATATACCCGTATCTGGACGACTGCCTTATACAAGCGGACAGCCAACAAATTTCGGTAAAACACTTGAATTATGCCATCTATCTTCTTCAGGCCTTGGGATATACAGTCAACATTCACAAGTCAAGACTTGTACCATCCCAAAGAATAACTTTTCTGGGTGCGGATCTGGACACAACCACCCAAATGGCTTTCCTCACAGAAGAAAAACAAAACCAACTACCGGATTACTTCAAAAACCTGTCTAGACAAACTCAGCTGACTGCAAGGAAAATCCTGCAGGCCCTGGGTTACATGGCTTCTTGCATTCTTCTGATTCCTCAAGCAAGGCTACATATGAGGAAACTCCAATGGTACCTCAGGAGTTTATGGACTCAGCACAGTCACAGCTTGGAAACTTTGAACCACTCATCCCATGCCTTCAAAGGGAATTTCTGTGGTGGGCTCAAGCAAGCCAGTCAAACAGGGGTTTGCCCTTCAGCAAACCAATAGCCAGCCAAACCCTTACAACGGACACTTCAGACCACGGATGGGGAGCGCACATGGAAGGAAGATGCATTCAGGGACTATGGTCACAAAAAGAGCTACGCATGCACATAAACCAAAAGGAAATGCTGGCAGTGATACATGCAATCGAGGCCTTCAAGTTATTTCTACATCAAGGCCACCTGTTAATAAGGACAGACAACACTACAGTTATGTGGTACATAAACAAGCAAGGAGGCACCCATTCCTACCCTCTTTGCAGACTGGCAGTGAATCTATGGGAACTTTCCCTGACTCTCAATATACAGCTGCAATCCCAGTTTGTACCAGGAAAAGACAATATACTGGCGGACAGCTTAAGCAGGAATGGATGCTGCACCCAGACATCTTCCATCGGATAACACAGTCATGGGGGAAACCAGACATAGACCTCTTTGCCTCCCCACACAATCATCAGCTGGACAAATTCTGCACAAGGACATACCACCCACAAGCATGGAAAGTGGATGCCCTCTCTTTCAGCTGGAGAGCTCTAACAGTGTATGCATTCCCACCTCTTCCATTAATGACCAAGGTCTTACTGAAGATCAGGGCAACCAAGAGTGATTCTGATAGCTCTGGACTGGCCAAGACAGCACTGGTACCCATTGCTAAAGAGCATGTCACGGACAAAACCATGGCTTCTGCCACAATGGCCGCTTCTCCTGACACAGCACAATTACAAAACTCTGCATTCCAACCTGAAAACATTACAGCTAGCTGCCTGGAAAATACCTTGACTCATCACCAGGATAGGCTATCCAAGAGAGTGAAAGGATATCATCATGGAAGCTCGCAGGCCTTCCACAAGAAAGGCATACTCAGCAAAATGGAAAATATTTCACACCTGGAGCACCTCAAAGGGCCTAGATGCAACAGTTACGAGCATGGCACATATTCTGGAATATTTAGCAGAAATGCTCCACAATGGCCTCTCTTACTCTTCCATTAAAATTCATGCTTCAGCAATTTCAGCAGAGTACAATACTGATCCGCCTGTCTTCTCTCATCCTCTGCTAAGACAGTTTCTAAGAGGAATTAAAAACATCAATCCTCCAAGGAAACAACCACTGCCTACTTGGGACCTTAACTTCGTGTTGGAAAAAACTAACACTGCCTCCCTTTGAGCCTGCAGCATCTGCAGAACTACAGTTCCTCTCTTGGAAGACTGCCTTCCTTCTGACCATAACCTCAGCAAGAAGAGTATCTGAGTTACAGGCCCTCATGGCAGTACAGCCATTTCTTATTTTTCATCAAGACAGAGTCTCATTGAGAACCAATCCTTCATTTATGCCAAAGGTGGTATCTAGGGTCTCATTAAACCAAGCTATTCACCTGCCTACCTTCTTTCCAAATCCACAAAACAAAGGGGAAAAGCTTCTGCACACCCTGGACATACACAGACAGTTGCGCTACTACTTGGACAGAACTAAAAATTACAGAAAAACTGACCAGTTGTTTGTAGCATATGCTGCTGGTGCACAAAGAAAAGCAATTTCAAAACAGACAGTTTCAAAATGGATAGGGAATTGCATTCGTTTCTGTTACTCCTTTCATGGAAAAACTGTGCCAGCTAACATTAGGCCTCATTCGACCAGAGCCACAGCCACCACCACAGCCTTCTTAAGAGGGGTGGCTACCAAGGACATTTTAGAAGCTGCTACATGGTGCTCCGTGCATACATTTTCCAAACATTACAACTTACCTTTATATTCCAGATCCAGAGCAGGCTTTGCTACGGCAGTCCTGCAGGGCATTTTAGCTACACCATCCTTTACATAGATCCTCCTCCCCCAGATTGGCTATGGTATTCTACCCATATGTTATGACTGCAGATGCATCCTTGAAGGACATAGTACAGTTTTGTACCTACCACAAATGTAGATGTCCGATAGGTATGCATCTGCAGTCAGGTTTACCCTCCCTCCTTCCCCTCTGTGGTATTTCTTGGGTACATTCCCCTCTCATAGCTAGCTGGGTTTATCTATTATGGTGTATTTGTTTTTATATATATGTATACTTTTTTGTGCATGTTTGGAATTTATTGCATTTCTCCAAATTTAGCCTTCCTTAGAGGGCACCTGGCATCTGGGGCAAGAAAAACTAAGGAAGATGGCATCGGCTGACGCTTTTATACCCCAGGCGCTCTGACGTCAAGGAAGGGGCGACATCAGCCGACGCCGGACCCAGACTTTGGAATCCGGACGACCGAAGGGCTGCCTGAGGCAGGACAACCCATATGTTATGACTGCAGATGCATACCTATCGGACATCTACATTTATGGTAGGTACAAAACTGTACTTTCTCCCCACAACCAGCTTCTACCACCTGATGTTCATCGTGTTTCACTGTTGCAGTCATTACAATTGGGTTATCCTGCTGGCAGGCTACCCTCAGTCAGCCTGAATTCCAAAGTCTAGGTCCGGCGTCGGTTGCTGTCGCCTCTTCCCTGACGTCAGTGCGCCAGAGGTACAAAAGATGAAGCTGACGCCATTTTCTTAAGTCTTTCCTGCCGCGCAGTGCCCGAAGCAAAAGCAGTTCGCAAGTACCGGTCGGCCGACTTCTGAGAATTTCGTGTTCGAATTTCAGATCCGAAGTCTTCACTAAAAGCTAAGTACCCCATTGGGGAAACTTTTTTCTTGCTCCAGACCAATGTCAGAAAAAGTTAATAATTGTATTTCTTATGGGAAGCAAATACCTCATAAGGACTTTCATTCTTACTGTATTCCTTGCCTAGGCCCTGACCACGACGTTGCTAGTTGTCGGTTTTGTGCTAGATTTAACCAACGCACTATTAAGCGTCAGTACGATTTTGCATTTCACTATTTTGGCAGAGGATTTAACTATACAATGTCGTCGGATAGCCATCAGACTACCGGAATTCACAAGAAACGCAAAGAAAAGGACAGGTATCCGAGGTCCAAAACCGACTAGGCTTCTTCTAAGCCAGTCGCCGGCTTGCCGGTTCTCAGTGAGGTGCCTTTGCAGCCCCTGACGACCGCTACTTTAGACTCGCAGGCCGCTACTGACACCCACGTGGAGTCCACCAGGCCGCTGGAAGTTCAAGGTATTGGACCTTCAGAAACTATTCCCTCAGATGGGTCCGGAGCCGCTGAGCAGGCATCGGCTTCTGAGGGTGTTTTCAGACCTACTCAATTATATGTTAAAATGACTTCAGCTTCAAAGGCAAAGACTAAAGCACCTTTAAAGACAAAGAAACAAGTACAACAGCCTGGACAGGCCTCCATGCCTAAAAAACAGATGCTCAAAATGGCCGAAGACCTAATTATTTTGATCAGGGGTACCCATCCCCCCTCCTGATGAGGCCTAGCCAGGAGACAGAATATGAATCTTCAGATCAGGTTTCTATTTCATCTGATTCCTCTTCTGATCAGGAATACTCTCTTCTTCCCTATGAGGATTCTGATGCTGAAGAATCTATCCCTTCAGCCTCTCCTCCTGAGGATTATTCTTTTGGGGAAACTTTACATACCATGAGGGAGCATTTCCACTGGGAGAGCCAAGATTATTCAGAATCTAAGAAAAGGCTCAGAGACTTCCTTTTACTACCACAACACAGGCCCCTAGCTATCCCACCTGTGTTAGACATTGTAGATGATGTATTTTCAGAGTCCAGTCTGACCCCTGACTCCTTACCTCCAGCTCCTGTTAAGCCGGACAGGTACTACAGGGTTCCTGACTCTCATGAATTCCTATTCAAAAACCCTGCTGCTGACCCAGAAACTATCTCTCAGGGTCCCAAAGAGGTCAAGGCTTCCACTGCAAAATACCCTACTCCCTCTGACAGGGATTCTAGGGCCCTGGACAGATGGGGAAAAAAGATTTGCACTTTTGCTACCTTGGCTATAAGGGCTTTAAATTGTCAGTTTTGTATGCTCAAATATCAACAATTTATTATGTCACTGCTTAAACAGAAAATATTGATACATTCTGAATGTGGAGAAAACAAAGAAATGCAGGATTTGCATGCAACTGAAAAAGTTGGAAAGCATACTTTGCAATGTAGTTTTGATTCCGCAGTTACGGATTCTGTCATTAGGAGGCATGCTTGGTTAAAGGAACAAAATCTACCTAATCATGTTAAAACAAAATTATTAGATGCTCCATTACAGCATGATGTTTTGTTTGGTGTTAAAGCAGAATAGGTGTTAAAGAAAATGGAGGACAAAACTAAATCTATGCAAACAGTCAAGGATTTCTTACAGGTACAGCCACCAAGATTTAGCAGAGACAGGCCTACAAAAGAATTGGTTCTTTCCAGTGTCAGACAGGCCACAAAGGGGCAGATACAGATGCCCTAGAGGCAGATTCCAGCCCTAAGGTTCGTACAGGTCTAAACAATGGGGTGCTTCTACCTCCAAAACTGGAGAAGACAAATCACAGCCATACAGAAAACAGTCACAATGACTTCCCCCTGCCTACGCCAAGCACTTATCTTCTGGCAGCACCTTTAGGGGGAAAACTAGCACTTTTTTCTCAAAATTGGCACATAACCCAGGACAAATGGGTCTTAAACATAGTATCACAAGGCTACAAGTTTCACTTCCATATCCTGCCAAGGGCAAACGGTTGGCCAGACCTGCCAAAACATCAGTGGGCAGAGGCACAAAAACAAGTTTCATCCCTCATGGACATGAGGGCCATTCAACAAGTACCAGAGCAAGAGCAGGGACAAGGATTCTATTCAAGACTGTTCTTGGCACCCAGAAATGACAAAGCCTGGAGACCAATACTGGACCTATCTATTCTAAACACATATCTGGATATTCCAAAATTCAAAATGTTGACTCTACAGCAGCTTCTGCCCATGTTGGGCAGGGAGGCTTGGCTTGTGACTTTAGATTTAAAAGAGGCATACCTGCATGTCCCAATCAGACAAGCATGCAGAAGATACCTCAGATTCAAAGCTGGCTCAATGCACTACCAATTCTCTGCACTGCCCTTTGGCTTATCTCCTGCGCCCAGGGTCTACACAATGTGCCTGGCATCAGTAATTGCATACTGCAGACAAAGAGGAATACAAATATATTCTTACTTGGACGACTGCCTCATTCAAGCAGAGAACAATGACATTCTACTACAGCATCTGGCGTTTGTAAAGAGATTACTGCCAAGCCTAGGGTACACAGTCAACGAACAAAAATCAAAACTAGTACCCTCTCAAGAGATAATATTCCTGGGTGCAAGCTTAAATACAACTGCCCAGATGGCTTATCTCACGCCAGACAAACAAAGGCAACTGACTACCTATTTCAAACTGTTGGCAGCAAAAGCCTAGTTATCTGCAAGAAAAATTCTGCAGACTTTGGGCTTCATGGCATCCTGCATTCTACTAATTCCATATGCAAGACTGCATATGAGGAAACTTCAGTGGTACCTAAAAAGTCTTTGGACTCAACATTGCCACAGCCTGGAAACAATAGTTACTCTCATACCCTGCATGCAACAGGAGTTTAGATGGTGGGCGAAGGCCTGTCACCAAAACAATGGACAGCCATTCACTCTACCCCCAGCCACACAGGCATTAACAACGGATGCATCGGGTTATGCCTGGGGAGCCCACATGGCAGAAAGATGTATTCAGGGCACATGGTCCGCAAACCAAATGCATCTACATATCAATCAAAAAGAGATGCTGGCTGTTCAAAATGCCCTGACAACCTTCAAGGACCTACTTCATCCGGGACAACTACTGATAAAGACAGACAATACCACGGTCATGTGGTATATAAACAAGCAGGGAGGCACTCATTCTTACCCCCTTTGCAGACTAGCCATGACTTTGTGGGACACAGCATTGACTTACCAAGTACATCTGCAGGCACAATTCCTGCCAGGAAAGATAAATACTCTGGCAAACGAACTAAGCAGAAACCTCATGGATCCCCACGAGTGGAAATTGGATCCACAAGTCTTCAGCATGGTAACGAGGAAATGAGGATGCCCGGACATAGATCTATTTGCCTCACCTCACAACTGCCAACTAAAGAGATTCTGCACAAGGACTTATCAGACAAGCATGGAAAGTGGATGCCCTATCTTTCAGCTGGAAAAACTTAACAGTATATGCCTTTCCTCCTCTGCCTCTCCTCCCCAAGGTACTCCTAAAGGGCAGACAGCAGAAGCCAAAAATTATACTGATTGCCCCAGACTGGCCACGCCAGTACTGGTATCCAATCCTAAGGAACTTGTCTCAATGCCCAGCCTGGACCTTACCTCAAGTGCCTCATGTACTGTCCCAGCAGAACAATCAGATCCTGCACAGCCAACTCAAGACCTTAAATCTAGCAGCATGGCGGATAATGTAGTCATACAAAACACAACCCTCACTAAAGCAGTGATGGATGTCATTTTGGAGGCCAGAAGGCCTAGTATGAGAAAATCCTATGCTGGAAAATGGAAGAGATTCTGTGCTTGGAACCAGGCACAAGGAATTGACACAGCTGTTCCAAATATTCCTCAGATTTTGCAATACTTGACTGAGATGCTGGACAAAGGCCTATCCTTTTCATCTATAAAAATTCATGCCTCTGCCATTTCGGCTCATTACAATACAGTGCCACCAATCTTTTCTCATCCTTTATTAAGGCAGTACCTCAGAGGGGCCAAAAATTTAAGGCCTCCAAGGAGATCACCAATACCTGCATGGGACCTCAGTTATGTCTTGGAAAAACTCACCCTGCCTCCTTTTGAGCCAGCTGCTACAGCTGATATAAAGTTTTTATCTTGGAAAACAGCTCTGCTCCTTGCAATAACTTCTGCAAGACGAGTTTCAGCACTACAAGCAGTCATGGCTGTGGAACTTTTTATCATTTTTTATCCAGACAGGGTTTCTCTGAGGACAAACCCGACATTTATGCCTAAGGTAGTGTCCAGTTTGGCCCTTAACCAAACTATTCATCTGCCTACCTTTTATCCAAACCCACAGAATAAGGGGGAGAGAATTCTGAATTCTTTGGACATACACAGACAGCTACGCTTCTATTTGAACAGAACCAAAGCTTTCAGAAAGACAGAGCAACTACTAGTGGCATATGCTGCAGGATCACAAGGAAAGGGTATCTCAAAGCAGACCATTTCAAAGTGGATAGGCCACTGCATTTGTTTCTGCTATTCACAACATGGTAAGCCAGTACCTAAGGGCATTAGGTCACATTCAACCAGAGCAGCAGCCACTTCAGCAGCCTTCCTCAGGGGAGTACCAACCAAAGACATTTTAGAGGCTGCTACGTGGAGTTTAGTGCACACCTTCACAAAGCACTATCACTTACCACTCTACTCTAAATCCAGGGCAGGCTTTGCCACTGCAGTTCTGCAGGGCCCAATAGCTGCTCCTAATGCTATTTAGCTCCAGCTAAGCTCCCAACCTTAGCTTTGGGATTCAACCCAATTGTAATGACTGCAGCAGTGAAACATGAAGAACATAGTACAGTTGTGTACACTTACCATAAATGTAGATGTTTGAGTGTATTCACTGTTGCAGTCCAGGTTACCCACCCGCCATCCCCCATTTCTGTGCTGGAACTTATCTGTACTTCTCTATTCTGTACAACCTATGTGGTGTATTTGCTTGTAGATGAAGGCAAGATATATACTTTGGTGCATGTATGCTTTATTGACATATTTTTAGCCTACCTTTTTGGGGGCACCTGACATCTGGGGCAAGAAAAACTGAAGAAAATGGCGTCTGCTTCATCTTTTACACCCCTGGCGCACTGATGTCAGGGAAGAGGCAACAGCAACCGACGCCGGACCTAGACTTTGGAATTCGGACCGACTGAGGGTAGCCTGCCAGCAGGATAACTCAATTATAATGACTGCAACAGTGAATACACTCGAACATCTACATTTATGGTAAGTGTACACAACTGTACTTTCTGCAGAAACTGCAGGCCTAGGGTACAGTAGAACCTGTGCCCATAAAATTTAGTGACATGTGCAGGCTGCTTCTAGTTCCAAGAAAAGGACAAAGGAGAGCCTTACTGTAGCTGAAGAGTGTCTTATCTAGATATTTAAACTCACCCATCCTGTCGGTGATTCCTCCAGTTTTGTACTGGCTTATCTCTCTACTGTTTTGTCTTTTGGGCTTTCCACAGCCCCAAGATTATTCACCAAGTGCATAGCACCTGTATTAGCCTTCTGTCAAACTCATGGAATTCAGATTTTCCTTTACTTTTGATCTTTTAATCCAGGATACCTTGCCATAGATCCTAGTGCAGTATCTGCACATGTCCTAACTGATTCACGCTTGTAGTATTAACACATGGGTCCTTGCTTATTGACATCTGTCCAGATACAAAAGATTTACCTTCATACGATGTACGTCCGGGCGATGACAGCTCATGGGCATCAGGGTTTAAAAGGGAATGTAAGTACAAGAAGCTCAGGCTACCTAACTGCCAGTTCAAACATAGGTTAGATAAGTGCCCCATTGGGGAATCTTCTAGTTTCTTGTCTTTTTTTTTTTTGTTTTTTTTTTGGCTAATTATTGTTAGATATAAGCTAATAAGGGTAAGCGTCAGTGTGGTAGACAAATTACATACAAAGACTCGCACAGTGTCTTTTTTGTTTGGGCCCAAACATGACCATAATCTTCTATCTTGCAGTCCTTTGTTCCAAAACCCCTCCGATCTAGGCTGTCAACACTTAGGTTTCTTGAAATTCAACATCTCAAGCATTTGGCTCAGTCCACTGTGTCAGAAGGACTGGACGTAGGCCATCTACCTAAAACGAAAATTGAGACTGAGAGTATTCTCCTGCTGTTGTTTTGGATTTGGACGTATCCACTGAAGTGCTCGAACCTGTGGTACGACCATCGACCACAAGCCCTTCGAGATGAACTCATTAGAGGCCTGTATGGCTCCCTGAGGGCTTGCAGATGGCTAAACCCTATGTGGAACTGCAAATTATTGTATCCGAGGGCCTGTGTGGAGTCCCTCGGATAGTTGTGAGGGAAGAGATGACCAGAAACCTTGTAGAAATACAACAAGGCTCAAAGCCGCCAAAGCTAATTCAGGGAGACATCACTCTGAAAAAGAAGAATCAAGATTCAAACACATGACATCTCCATTTGCATTCAAAGAAAGTGTGTTTGATTTTTGTCAAGGCTTTCAAACAAAACCCTCTTACTTTGCATCTTGTCAAACCATACCACACCACATAAGCAGTCATTGAATACTACTACTTATGAGGAACCAGATAGTGATTTAGACCTTCCCTTAGACTACTCATCCCAGTTGCATTCTCCTGAACAAAATTCTTTAGATGGAGATTCCCTTTTCCAGATCCTCCCTTGGAAGAGGCCACCTTTAGAGAAACATTAGAGAGTAGAGTATGATGAAGCGTTTTGACTGGCCATCTAGACAAGTGTCTGAGGTGCAAAAAAGATATTTATTTGAGATGGGCACCCCTGCTCCTTGTCCAGTCCATCCTGTGTTGGAGGCTTACCTAGATGCCTTCCAGGCTAACTCCTCAACTCTAGACTCCGTCCCCTGTGCCAAAAATACAAAATAGGTAGTACAAAGTCACTGGATCTCAAGTTCCTGTACAAAAATCTTGTCAAATCCAGGGGCCTTTTCTTTAGCTTTAGACAAACCTTCCAGGTTACTTCCTGGCACTAATGTTCTTCATAATGACAAAGATAGTCCAGCAATGGTCTTGATGGGGCAAGAAAGTTTACACGTCCTCCACACTAGCCTTTAGGGCTGTAAATTATCAAACTCGGGTGACAAAATTCTTGCTCTCAGATGTTCTTCATCTCACATTGCTGCAGTCATAACCTGTGGGTAGTCTGCTGTCCTCGGTCGGCCCGAATACCAAAGTGTTAGGCTGACGTCGGTCATGGACGCTTAGTTCTGACGTCAGTACGCCGTGGTACTAAAGCGCATGACCGACGTCATATCCTCAGTCTTTCTTGCTGCATGGTCCGAAGCAGAAGCAGCGTTTGCAAGTGCCGTACGGCGTCCTGAAATTTTCGTATTCTGAGTTTCAGACCGAAGACCAAGTTGGGCTAAGTACCCCGTTGGGGAATATTTTTGTCTTTTCTTGCCTCAGTTTTATCCGGATGTCAGAAAAAGTGAATAATTGTATTTCTTGTGGGAAACAGATACCTCATAGGGATTACCACTCTCTTTGTATTCCTTGTTTGGGGCCTGAGCACGACGTAGTCGGGTGTCGCTTTTGTGCTAAATTTAATAAGCGCACCATTAAACGTAGGTTAGATTGTGCTAGGCTTGTCTTCGGTAAGCGGTATAATTACAATATGCCGTCGGATTCTCCGACGCCCGCTACCGCGAAGAAGCGTAAGGAGAAATCTTTGAAATCCAAGCAGGATGAGTCGTCCGTTCCGGACGCCGGTTCTTTAGAAACCACGGTGGAGTCTGTGGATCTGGCCGAGGTTTCAGTTGAGTCTCAGGGGGAACCTTTAGTTTTACAAGATGTGGCTTCTCAAGAGTCGGGTCAGGCTGAGGGGGCCTCTCAGGTTGCTGTGCTCCCTTCTTTGCATAAGGTGGTTAGGCCTTCTCCCTCTGTCTCTAAGGTACCTTCATAGTCTAGGCCTGGTTTATCTTCCTCTGGTGTCAGTCCTAGTTCTGCAGGTTCTGTGCCTAAAAAACACATGCTTAAAATGGCAGAAGATTTAATTACCTTGATTAGAGGTTCTATGCCCCCTCCAGATAAGAGGCCTAGGGTGGAGCCAGAGGTGGAAGGATTGGAGCATTCTTCGGATTATTCAGAGTCTTCGGCTGAAGACATTCAGGATTTTCCACCTTATTCTGATTCTGATGCAGAGGATTCTAGTCCCTCTGCTTCCCCTCCAGAGGATTTTTCATTTTCAGAAACCCTGCACTCTGAGGGAGGATTTTAAATGGGAAGGTCAGGATTTCTCAGATTCCCGGAAGAGGCTTAGGGAATTCTTGTTTTTACCACAACATAGGCCCTTGGCTATACCTCCGGTTTTGGATGTTGTACAAGATGTTTTCTCTGAGGCTTCCCTTAATCCAGACTCTTTGCCTCCTGCCCCGGTTAAGCCAGACAGGTATTACAGGGTACCAGAGGCTCATAAATATTTGTATAAGAGCCCTAGGGCTGATCCAGAAACTATTAGCCAGGGACCTAAGGGTGTCAGGGCTTCTGTTGTAAAGAATCCAGTTCCCATGGATAAGGACTCGAGCTCTGGATAGGTGGGGTAAAAAAGTGTATACCTCCTCCACTTTTGCAATGAGGGCTTTAAATTGCCAGTTTCATATGCTGAAATACCAGAATTTTCTTCTTAGTCAATTGAAATCTAAGGTGGATGCTTTAGCAGAGGGCATAGAGTGTAAAGAATTACAGGATTTGGTTCATGCCTCTGATCAGGTGGGTAAGCATTCTTTGCAGTGTGGTTTTGATGCTTTGCAGGCCTCTTCCAGGGTGGCTGCCACTGGATCAGTTATTCGTAGGCACGCTTGGCTCAAGGATCAGAACTTGTCAGAGCATGTTAAAGCTCGAATTTTGGATGCTCCCCTTCAGTCTGAAGTTTTGTTTGGTTCTCTTGTGGAGTCAGTCTTGAAGAAAATGGAGGACAAGGCTAAGTCTATGCAGACTGTTAAAGATTTTTTACAGGTGCAGCCCCCTAAGTTTAGCAGAAATTGGCCTACTAAGGGATGGGCTTACCCTTCTGATTTACAGTCTAGGGGCAGATCTAGACGTGGTAGGGGCAGAGCTCATGCACAGGGTTCTTTTAGGCCTAGGATGTGGAGTTCCCCTGCACAGTCTACTGGTGAGGGCAGGGGTCAGTCCTTTCGTAAACAGACCCAATGACCTGCGTCTTCAGCTGCCCGATCCTTCCTGTCTGGCAGCTCCTCTAGGAGGAAAGTTAGCACTTTTCAGGCAAAATTGGCTTTTAGTCACCCAGGACAAATGGGTGTTGGATATTATAAACCGAGGCTACAAATTTTATTTCCACACATTGCCCCCTTTCAAAGGCATGCCAGATGTTCCTCCTCAGCAAAGGGCAGAGGTTCACAAACAGATCTCTTTACTTCTTCAAATGGGAGCTATCCAGCAGGTTCCTCCATCAGAGGTGGGCCTAGGATTTTATTCTCGCCTGTTTCTGGTACCAAAGAAAGGAGACACTTGGAGGCCAATTCTAGATTTGTCTATTCTCAACACATACCTGGATATTCCAAAATTCAAAATGTTGATTCTGCAACAACTTCTGCCTATGCTAGGCAAAGATCACTGGATGGTAACTCTGGATCTCAAGGAGGCTTATCTTCATATTCCTATCAGGCCAAGCTGCAGGAGATACCTGCGTTTTCGGGCTGGGACTTTACATTATCAGTTCTCTGCATTGCCCTTTGGCTTATCTACTGCGCCCAGGGTATTTACAAAGGTTCTGGCTCCGGTGATAGCCTTCCTAAGGCTAAGAGGAATACAAATTTATCCTTATTTGGACGATTGCCTGATTCTTGCTCAAGACAAAGACAAGCTACTTCACCATCTTCAGTATGTTATGGCAGTGTTAAGGTGCCTAGGGTATTCTGTGAATGAAATAAAGTCCAGTCTAGTACCCTCTCAGGACATGTGCTTTCTGGGTGTGAGACTGAATGCAGCCTCTCAGATGGCTTTTTTGACCCCGGACAAGCCAAGAAATCTTACCATTTACTTCCAACAATTGTCTCTCCTGTCCAGGCTGACTGCAAGGACAGTCCTTCAAGCCTTGGGGTTCATGGCATCTTGTATTCTGGTGCTTCCCAATGCCAAACTGCATATGAAGAAGTTACAATGGTATCTCAAGAGTGTATGGACTCAACACTGCCACGATTTGGACACTGTCATTCAGATAATACCTTGCATTCAAAAGGAATTTTTGTGGTGGGCTCAGGAATGTCACCTAAACTAGGGACTCTCTGTGACCCGACCAGAGGCGAGTCAGATTTTAATGACAGATGCCTCGGACAAGGCTTGGGGAGCACACCTCAATGGAAAATGGGTTCAAGACACGTGGACTGCCAGACTTCAACATTTGCATATCAACATGGAGATGTTAGCAGTCCAATTTGCATTGATGGCCTTCAAGGATCTACTTCACCCAGGACAAGTGTTGATTCAAACAGACAACACAACTGTCATGTGGTACATCAACAAGCAAGGGGGAACCCATTCGTACCCACTTTGCAGGCAAGCTATGATTTTGTGGGAGACTGCTCTCAGTTTGCACCTCACTCTTCAGGCAAGGTTTCTGCCAGGAGCACAGAACTCCTTAGCAGATGTTTTGAGCAGACAGATGGTGGATCCCCACGAGTGGAAACTGGATCCTCATGTATTTCGACAGTTGACAGTGGTTTGGGGGACTCCAGACATAGATCTGTTCGCTTCTCCACTCAATTTCCAGCTGCCAAAGTTTTGCACAAAGATGTTTCATCCAAAAGCTTGGAAAGTGGATGCTCTATCATTCAGTTGGAACAATCTTCACGTCTATGCCTTTCCTCCTCTGCCTCTTCTTCCCAAGGTGCTTTTGAAGGTCAGACGGGACAAGCCCTCCATGATTCTTATAGCTCCGGATTGGCCACGTCAGCACTGGTACCCTCTACTGAGGAGTTTAGTACAGGAGCCTCCTTGGCCTTTACCATCAAGTCCACACCTTTTGTCCCAGGCAGGCAATCATTTCCTCAATGTCAGGATACAGTCCCTGCATCTGACAGCCTGGCATATTCTGTTCTAGACCCTGGAGGGTCGCAGCTTCCTCAACAAGTTTTAAATGCTATTTTGGAGGCCAGACGGCCTAGTACAAGGAAGGTTTATGCAGATAAATGGAGGAGATTTTTTCTTTGGAGCAAAGCAAAGTGCTTTGATGTTTCAGTACCTAATTTGAGTGTTTCACTTCAGTATCTTACAGAATTACTAGACAAAGGTTTGTCTTTCTCCTCTGTAAAAGTTCATGCTGCAGCCATTTCTGCTCACTATGACTGTGACCCACCTTTATTCTCTCATCCTTTGTTCAAGCAATTTCTCAGAGGGGCAAAGAACATAAGACCCCCACGTAGAGCTCCTACTCCTTCCTGGGATCTCAATTTTGTGTTGGAGAAACTCACTTTATCTCCTTTTGAACCTGCAGCTGCAGCTGAGTTGAAGTTTTTGTCCTGGAAGACAGCTTTTTTGTTGGCCATTACGTCTGCTAGAAGAGTATCTGAATTACAGGCTCTAATGGCAGTTGAGCCCTTTCTAATATTTCATAAGGACAGGGTCTCTTTGCGTACTAACCCTACTTTCATGCCTAAAGTGGTCTCAAATGTGGCCTTGAACCAGTCTATTCATTTGCCTACCTTTTATGCTGATCCCCAAAATAAAGGGGAAAAGATTTTGCATTCTCTGGACATTCACAGGCAGTTGCGTTATTATTTGAGCAGAACTAAAGGGTTCAGACAGTCTCAGCAGTTGTTTGTTTCTTTTGCCTTGGGTTCTCAGGGGAAACCTGTTACTAAGCAAACTATTTCTAAGTGGATTGGTCATTGTATTGCTTTTTGTTATTCTCATTATGGTAAGGAGATTCCGGTTGGAATCGGACCTCATTCCACTAGGGCTACTGCCACTTCTACTGCTTTCCTGAGGGGTGTAGCTACTAAAGATATTTTGGAGGCTGCTACTTGGAGTTCAGTGCACACCTTTTCTAAACATTATCATCTCCCTCTTTATTCAAAATCTAGGGCTGGGTTTGCCACTGCAGTTTTGCAGGGCATGTTAGCAGCTCCCAATGCTTTATGATTTTGCCAACCTCCCTTTACCTTTGCTTTGGGATTCTACCCACAGGTTATGACTGCAGCAATGTGAGATGAAGAACATAGTACAGTTTTGTACCTACCATAAATGTAGATGTTCGAAGATCCACATTGCTGCAGTCCAATTTTCCCTCCCTCCTTCCCCACTGTAGTTTAGGGTGGTTGTGTGGTTTGGGTTGTAGGTATGGTTGGTACATGGGTGGTTGGATATTTTTCTGTTTTTTGGCTATGGCCTTTGCTTTTTAGGGCCTTCTGACATCTGGGGCAAGAAAGACTGAGGATATGACGTCGGTCATGCGCTTTAGTACCACGGCGTACTGACGTCAGAACTAAGCGTCCATGACCGACGCCAGCCTAACACTTTGGTATTCGGGCCGACCGAGGACAGCGGACTACCCACAGGTTATGACTGCAGCAATGTGGATCTTCGAACATCTACATTTATGGTAGGTACAAAACTGTACTTTTTGTAGCCCTTAAACAAGGACCATCACAGAGCCACAGTTTCCAGACTCAAAACATCTCATGCTGTCTTCAGTGGCCCAGGCTTCTCAAATAGCAAAGCACAATGTTAAATGTAGCTGTGATGCTATAGATGCATATTCCAGAACGGCTGCCACTAGATCTGTGATTAAAAGGTATGCCTGGTTAAGGAGCCAGGCTGTCATGTAAGATTTAAAATGTAAGGTTTTATATTCTCACTTTGCCAAGTCTCCTTTTTGGCCCCCAGGCTGCTAATCTGTTCAATACTTTGAAGGAACAGGGAAAAACCATGAAAGATTGCTGCCAGATTTTGATGTCTACTGTAACCAGGTACCACAAGAATTACCCCGCTAAATCCATCTCCTCCACCAAGAGAGATTCTCAAACTCCTCACAGACAGAGGAAAGCTCTCTAGATTTCCAGAGAAAACTCAAAGGGACACTTTTGGGAGGCCTCAGGTCCAGTAACAGGCCATATTGACCATTTTCCATTTCCCCCTCCAATCACCACCCTTTCACTCCACTCTCAAAGCCTTTGTTTCCTTTCCTGTCTGGGAAACCACTACAGACAAGTGGGTACTAACATTTATCAAAGAAGGTTACTCCATGTCCTGGGAAAACAGACCAACTCCAGGGATATCCCTCCACCCGACCATTTACATCTCATACAGTCAATCCCCCAAAACTTACTGTCTCAGGAAACCATGGAACAAGTTCCCTCATTTTTTTGCAGGAAGGGGTTTTAATTCTAGGCTCTTCCTGGTTCCCAGAAAAGAGGGTCATTGGAGGCCCATCCTGGATCTCTCCAAATTAAATACATTTCTGAGAGTGTCCTCCTTCAAAATGCTGTCCTTGCCAACTTTCCTACCTTTTCTACTCCCTCGAGCTTTCATGGTATTTTTAGACTTTAAAGATGCTTGCCTTCACATTCCTATTTGCCCTACCTGCAGAAAATGTCTTAGTTTTTTTTTTTTACTGCGTTATCATTATTTCACATTACTACTTTGCCCTTTGGTCTGTCGACAGCTCCCAGGATATTCACAAAATGTCTGGTCTCAGTAGTCGTGTTCTGTCACACGAGGCATACAAATTTTCCTTAACTGGACGACCACCTTCTTCAGGCTGTATCTAAGGGCATTCTTCTAAAGCACCTTTATTATACAGTGCAGCTCTTGACCCTGCTAAGGTTCACTATAAATCAAAAAAAAAAAAAAAATCATGGCTCACTCCTTCCCAACCGCTCATATTCTTGGGATGCCATCTAGACATATTTTACCATGCATGCGTCCATTCCTCAAGAGAGGGTTACCTCTCCAGCCACTGAGTTTCTTCTCTTTTCCACATGGATCATTGTTCAGCCAGACAAGCTCTCAGGACCTTGGGACTCATGTCTACCACCATCTGTATGTTGTCCCTTGCCAGATTACCATTGAGGAAAATTCAGGGGTGCATGAAATTGGTGTGGTCTCAACATCATTGCTCTCTTGATGCTAATGTCCCCCTTCTTCCATGTGTCATGAGGGAATTCCTTTGGTGGAGCAATCAGAGTATACTCAAACTAAGTCTTCTATTCACTCCAGTCCCACACAACCAAATCTTGTTTACTGATGCCTCTGACAAGACAAGGAGAACTTGGACAGGTGACCAAAGTCCAGGGGTAGTGCCCAGCCCATATAGCACAGGAACACATCAACTTAAAAGAAGTTAGGGAGTTTCTTCAAGCCTGGCAGTCCTTCTCCCACCTTTGGAAACCAGGCACTCCTCTGGTACGCAGAGACAACACCAAGGTAGTGTGATACATAAACAGGGAAGCACAAGGTCCCATCTTCTGTGCATACTAGCAATGGAGGCTTGGCACACAGTCTCTCAAATGAATTTGTATTTCTCAACTGTATACATCCCTTCCCAACAGAATGTGTTGTCATATTCTTTAAGCAGAGACTTGGAAAATCCACACAAATGGTCATTGAACACCGAGGTGCTCAAGACCATCACTTTCAGATGGGGGACCCCTCAGGTGTCAGGTGGACCTCTTTGGCTCTCTTGAAAACCATCTTCTCCCCTTGTTCTGCACAAGGACTCTGACACCTCTAGCTTGGAAAACATGCCTTTTTCATTTCTTTGGACGAGGATGGTTCCTTTATGCATATCTACCTTTACTACCCAAGCTTCTTCTCAAGGCCCAGAATGAAAACCCAGAACTTCTACTTTTGGCACCATTTTGGCCAGGATAACACTGGTTTATGCTCCTGCTTCACCTATAGAAGTGAAACATCTGAAGAATTACTCCAAAACCAGCTCTGATCACCCAACAGAAAGGGCTACTCCTTTATCCCAATCTTAATTCTCTCAGCCTTTCACCCCAGTCTCAGTTTTCTCAGCCTGATCATTTGGATGATAGGATTTTAATCCCTAGTAGACATCATTTTTCAGAAGAGGTCAGCCACATTCCAGAACTCAGAAAAACTAACACTAGAAAGTCTTACATGGCCAAATGGCAAATATTTTACATCTGATGTTTTAAACAAGCTCCGCCCCTTTCAATGGATACCCCCCACAGTCCTACAATCTATGTATGACCATTTACACTCAGGATTGGCCTGCTCTTTTATTGTGACTCGCTTGATCAACTATTAATGCTAGTCTACCTGTTGAAACCCCCTCTTATGGTCAGGACAAAGATAAAACTTTTTTTAGGGGGAATTTTACACATTTGTCTTCCATGAAAACCTGTTGTTCCTCCTTGGTACCTTAACTTTTTTGGAAAGGCTAACCTTACCTCCTTTTGAGCCAGCTGCATCAACTACTTTAAAATTTTGCACTTGGAAACAGTGCTTCCCTTGGCATTGACTTCAGTCCACTGGGTCTAAGAATTGCAAGCTGTCATGGCCATTCTTCCCTTCCTCATCTTCCACAAAGATTGCGTAAGCATCAGGGTCTATCCATTCTTCATGCTAAAAGTGGTCAGTGAATGTACATTCCATCAAGCAATCAACCTGCTTAATTTTTCACCAGTCCCCAGAATAAGGTGGGAAGAATACTGCACTCTTTGGGCATTCACAGACAGTTGAGGTTTTACTTGAATATAACTAAGGACATCCAAAAAAACAGATCAACTGTTAGCTTCCTTCATAGAATCTAAGCTAGGACAACCAGTTTCAAAACAATCAGTTGCCTCCTGGGTCTCAAAGGCCATTTCCTTCTGTTGTTCTCACCATGGAAAGACTTCACCCTGCTGCCATAAGCTCAGTCCGCTGAAGTAGAAGCTTCAGGTGATTTCTACAAATGTATAGACACCAGGTCCATTCTGGAGGTATTCTGTTCACACCCTCACAAAACACTACAGGCTTATGTTTTCTATCGGTCCATGACAGTGTTTGCCAGAACCATCCTGACTGGCATCCTGGACTGTTCTCCTTCTGGTTCCTTGTAACCTACCACCCTTTCTAAGTACAGCTTTGGAAATCACCCATCTGTTAAGAATACTGCAGCAGTTAGTCAGGACAAGGTACAGTTACGTAAGAATGTATTGTAACAGTAAATGTCATGCTGGTCACTGTTGCAGTATTCTTTCCCTCCCACTTATCCCCTGTTTTATTCCTTGACTTCTCATTGACACTAACATTTTGCTTTTCATACACATACAGGCACATTATATTCCACTGCATCTTACTTACAGAAGAACTTGCTCACAATATTATTCAGCCTAAGCCCCTCCTAGCTGACCTTTCCTTTTCTTTTGTCTTCTTCAGACCAATGCTTACTTGGAGGTAGTCTGAGGTTCTCATATGTACGCTTTTATACCCTGGCACCTACAAGCTGCGGTCATCATCTGGACGTACGAATGTAAAGCTGTGGTACCCGGCCTGATGTTGACAAGCAAAGAACCATCTGTTAAGAAGAATACTGCAGCAGTGATCAGTAGGACATTTACTGTTTATAGTAAGTTCTTACACAACTGTATTTTTACCCACATCATCCTCTTGCACTTGAGGTTCTCCAAATGTAAAAAGACCTTCCTTCTCCCCAGTCAAGACCTAATTTTCCTGGGCTGCAGACTGGACACTAAGAGGGTACAGGCCTGCTTACTTCAGGGGAAAGTGTAAAGCCTTACTGCTTACTTTCACAAACTTTACTTCCTCAAAAGGTGCTGATCTATGAAGCTCCTAAGAGCTCTGGAATTCATGGCAGCAACCTTCCCAATGCTGCTCCTAGCTGGGTTGCACATGAGGAAAATTCACTGGTACCCAAAAACAATGTGGACCCAGCAAACTCCTCTGTAGACCAAGACTGATCTCAAACCTTGGCTTAGGAAGTCCTTTTGTTTGGTAGACCAGGTGAAACTTAACCCAGGGCTCTCCTTCAGTCTACAGTCTCCAGCTTAGGAGATGTGCACAAACCTCTCATACGAGGTGTAGGAGGCCTGGACAGGTTACCACTGAATTCAGGGCAGGTGACAACCCAGTCTCAGAGGAACACATCAACCTGAAAGAGATGAGGGCTCTCATCTTAGTGCTTCAGGTTTTCTCACATGTCTGTAAACCAGACCCACAGAGTATTCAAAGACAACATTACAGTCAAGTAGTACATAAGCATGGAGGCAGAAGATCATACCAGCTGTGTAGACTAGCACAGAGTGCTTGGTATCTAGCCACCCAGAAGAGCATGTCTCTGCTCACTACATACGTCCCATCACAGTGCAGTGTTCTAGTGGACACATTAAGCACATTAATCATGAACCCTCATGAATGGACCCTAAACAGACAAGTGTTTCTAGACATCATACACAGATGGGGACACATCAGATTTATTTGCCTTAGAGAGTAACAAACACCCCCTCATTTGCAGCGGGGCCCCTTGTCCCTCAGCTTGGAGGACAGATCCCTGTCCACTGGACGGAGAATGTAAGTTTCTGTATGTCTATCCTCTACTACTCCTAATTCCAAAGGCATTAAACATTCAAAAAAGGCCAGAACTCTTAACTGGTGACAACCTTTTGACCAAGATGTCATTGTTTTTACTTTCTCTCCCATATTTCCAGGGGAAATCTCCACAAACTACTACACAAGGCAGATCTTCCTCATAGAGCAGAAGGGTTCACTTCTTCATCCAAACCTGTCATCCCTAAACCTAAGCCTATGAACAATAGGGTTCTGATCCCTTTCAGGCACCAGTTTTCAGAGGACTGATTTTGGAGTTCTCCAAGAAGCAAGGAGACCCACTACTTAAAAGTTCTACATAGCCATGTGGAAGAGATTTTCTTTTCTGGTGTCATAGCAATAATCAGGACCTCACCAAATCAGACCTGTCTTCCATCCTGAAGTATTTGAGCAAACACATGAAACATGAATGCAGCACTCTCATACTCCTTCAAGGCCCACTTTTCAGCACTCTCTGCCTTTCTTTCTCTAAGGCCATCTCTTTTCAACAGGCTGAAGGTCGAACAGTTCTTAAAAGTGGTACTACATCTAGGATCCCCAAGAAAGCCCATGCCCCCTCAATTTTGCAGTAGAAAAGGTCACTGTACCTCCTTTTGAACCAGCTGCTTCATCAAATCTTAAATTCTACACCTGAAAACTATCTTACTACTAGCTCTCACTTCTGCTAGGTGAGTCTCATAGCTACAATTACCAAATGGCCATTCCAGCCTTTATTTTTACAAGGACAGGATAACCTTGAGAGCTAACCTCCTTGTTCATGCCTAAAGTAGTGAATGAGATGTCCCTCAACCAGGTTATAAACCTCCCTGCTTTCCTTCACAACCCATAGAACAGGGAGTAAAGACTTCTGTACACCTTAGATGTCCTTCCATTCACTGGTTGCAGTATTCTTTACACTTGGGATTCCCTGCCTTGAGTAGCCCGATGTTTGGCCAGTATACCAACGCCTACTGTTGATTTAAGGTATGCCGAACATCATATGTATGCTTCTCACGTAGCGTAAGGTATAAAGCTGAAGTCTGGATGTACTGTCCTCAGAACTACTTTCCTGCCAGTCAGAACACATCTCTTGGTCACTGGTCTGAATGTCTGCATCTTTGCCGCCAGTTCAAAAGCATATTTTGTTTGCTGGTTTGAGTGCCTTGTTTGCTGGTACTGAACCATTGCAGATAAGTACCCTATTGAGTTTTGTTTGTTCTTAGCTTTTTGTTGCTTCTGGGGGTTGTCATCCAGGAAGGGTGAGTGCCAGTCTGGGAGACAGATTACCCATAAAGACTGACACGATAAGTATTTGTTTTGCCTAGGAGCCTCTCCCGACCATGCAATCTGTTCTTTAGGTTCATAGGCGGTTACTAGGCTAGTGGCCCTAGGGCCCTTACAAGCCTAGCCAAATTCAACACATTTTCCATTAAGGGTATAGAGATATGGTCTCTGTTATAAGCAGATCTAAATCAGCACTAACTGCCCCCTATCCAAGAGCAACACTGGTGAAACCCCTGGGGTGAATTTGTGGTTTCCCATCCAGTCATCCATGTTGCACTTAAAAAGGGTTAATGAAGGGCTCTGTTTAACTTGTATTGGAAGTTTATTCCAGAGGAGAGGCAAACTTTGTGAGAAGTATCTCTCTCTCTCTCTCTCCAGCAAGTCCCATTGATGTAACATGCTAGATTAAGGTACCTAGAGTGAGTGAATCTTGTAACATTTGACTTAATGTGCAGTATTTCCATTAAGGCAGGATCAGAGTTTGCTCTGTATGCAAGCACAGGTTGCCTCTAAATAGTCTATACAATAGAGTATAGCGACAGTGATTTCGGTCTGTCCAAGTAAGACGTGCTGAAGAACCCTGAATTTTATTTGTGAGGAACCTTTGAGGTCTCTCCAGTTGCTGCAGGTGCCTGTTTAGGTAATACCAAAGGGAGCATTGTACTCTTATTGGCCTGATGAGGAAAGAGTACAAGGGGGTTATAACCTCTTTTGTTCTGGAAGCTATGCCCTTGCTTATGAGGTGAGCAATATAGAAGGCCTTCCTTACCACCATGGAGATAAAGTGATCAAAAGTATGGTTGCTGTCAACCTGTGTGCCCAAGTATCTCACCACTGATTTAGAGCTTAGTGTGCTGTTAATACGGTAATCTGCAGGGACATCGCCTTTGCCAAAGGGGATGATAATGCATTTTTTTGCATTGAGTTTGGCCATGACTTTGACAACAGTCATTGGTTTGCGCAAGTCCTCCTTGTAAAATGTTGACATCATTTTGGGACTCAGTCTGCTTCCAGTGTGCAGTCATCAGCAAACTTTGTGAGCCACAAACCTTTTGTTTTTCCCTGTATGTTTGAGAAGTAGATCCCAAACAATAGGGGCCCCAGCACTGATCCCCATGGAAAACCACTGGTAACAGGTCTGCTGATGGAGGTTGTGTCCCCTGTTTTGACTGTGTTCTGTTGGTGAGCCAGTTTGCAACCCACCTGACAGTATATGGGTCGATCCCCAGCTGGGTGAGTTTTTCAATGATGACCGAGTGGGGGGGGGGGGGGTTGTTAAAGGCCTTGGCCAAATCTAGGTAGGCAGTATGCACAGATTTGCCATCACCCAGGTCTTTGGTGACGGTCTCGGAAAAGTCCACCAGGTTCAACAGTCAGGATCTCCCTCTAACAAAACCAAACTGGGTCAGGTCAAGTGTCTGAAGATCTCCTATATCCTTGTTGATAAGGTCTCTCCCTTTTAATTTCTCAAGTCTTTTGGGTTTCTAATATCATGACAGGAATGGACCCCATTCCTAAGTCTAAGTATGATTAAAGTTCATGAAGTTAGCATTGTTTTAATCTTTGATGTCAGACAGAAGTGCTGTTAGCATCTGCAGTGTGCCCCATAATGCACTTTCTGCAATTCGTATGGGGTTACATTTATTGGTAACATCTAAATACAATTGTAGATTTTTTTTTTTTATAAGACCCGTTGCTCCTACTACTGTTGGAACTGTCTTGGGTGTCTTCCACGTTGCTGTTATTTCTGCCTGCAAATCCTGATTTTTTATGACTTTGTGTGTCTCTGTATGCAAGACACTGTAGTCACTGGGTGTGGTGATTTCAATGATCAGTGCTACTTCTGTGTTCTTTTCATGGACCACTATATCCGGTTTTCTAGCATCTGTCTTTTGAACTGTTGGTAATGGGCGATCCCATGCGATGTAGACTTCATCATTTTCAGTGATGCTTTGTGGCTAATGTTTCCAGTGTTTTTCAGCCACTTCAATATCATGTTTGCACAGTCCCCAGTGCAACAGTCTTACCACATTATTATGCCTTTCCGTATTCAGTCCTTCTGCCATTAGTATGTTACAACCAGCAACGAGGTGTGCAGCTGTTTCCAATTCTGTTTTACAAAACCTACATTTGTCTGTTTCTCCCGCATGTTCAGTGGACTTGGTAAACCAACATGTATGTAGCCCCCCCCCCCCCATATCGTGGGCCATCTTAACTTTTCATCTTTTGGTTTGAATTTGCCTCTCCTTAACTATTCTTGCTTTCTGTCCTGATCAACATGAGGTTCTTCCAGATGTTTGCTATACTTGTAACTGTATTTATGCATTTTCCACATTTCTTGCCTTCTCATCTGGTCCTTCACCTTGTATTCTTTTGTTTTTTGGCATATGCAGTTACTCCCTGATTTTTATCTACTTCTGGT
This sequence comes from Protopterus annectens, assembly GCF_019279795.1. NCBI lineage: Eukaryota > Metazoa > Chordata > Ceratodontiformes > Protopteridae > Protopterus > Protopterus annectens. The sequence goes on along the minus strand of NC_056748.1, from coordinate 623,604,457 downwards.
ATGATTTCCGTACCTGCTTGACACTGATGTACTTCTGCTAGATTAAGCCTAGAAGTCATTTTAGATCTATTCTCCTCATGTTTTAAAACGTTCATGTTTGGGTCTTTTGAGGTCAGCAGATGTGTGTGCATTGTCAAGATTGCAGATCTATACATGTCATCAATTTCAAGGAGGCCCATCCCTCCTTCGGAACGAGAATATGTAATCTTGGTATGCACTGGTTTTTGCAAATCATTTGGTGAGCATGAACCACCCTTCCTAATGTTCTTTGTGATTCACTGTTGCAGTCATTACATTTGGTTAATCCTGCTGGCAGGTTGCCCTCAGCCGGCCTGAATTCCAAAGTCTTGAGTCCTGCGTTGGTTGCTGTCGCCCCTTACCTGACGTCAGGGGTATAAAAGATGCAGCCGATGACATTTTCTTCAGTCTTTCTTGCCATGTGGTGCCCGAAGCAGAAGCAGTTCGCAAGTGCCGGTCGGCCGACTCCTGAGATTTTCGTGTTCGAGTTTCAGATCTGAAGTCTTCAATAAAGCTAAGTACCCCATTGGGGAAACTTTTTTCTTGCTCCAGACCGATGTCAGAAAAAGTTAATAATTGTATTTCTTGTGGAAAGCAAATACCTCATAAGGACTTTCATTCTTACTGTATTCCTTGCCTAGGCCCTGATCACTATGTTTCAGGTTGTTGGTTTTGTACTAGATTTAACCACGCAGTATTCAGTGTCTGTATGATTTTGCATTAAACTATTTTGGACGCAGGTTCAATTATCCAGAAATGTCGTTGGATAGCCTTCCGACTACTGGAGTTCACAAAAAATGCAAAGAAAAGGAGAGAGATAAACAACTGAGGCCCAAAACCGACGACAAAGCTTCTCCTAAGCCAATCACCGGTTCTCAGTGAGGCGCTTTAGCAGCCCCTGACGGCCGCTACTTTAGAGACGCAGGCCGCTACCAAATTCCATGTGGAGTTGGCTATGCCGCTGGAAACTCAAGGTATTGGGGCCTCAGATGGGTCCGGAGCCGCTGAGCAGGCACCGGCTTCTGAGGGTGTATTCAGACCTAAACATCTATACATTATAACGACTTCAGCTTCAAAGGCAAGGACTAAAGCACCTTCAAAGACAAAGAAACAAACTCAAGAGCCACATGGACAGGCCTCCATGCCCAAAAACAGATGCTCAAAATGGCCGAAGACTTGATTACCTTGATCAGGGGTTCCCATCCCCCTCCTGATAAGAGGCCTAGGCAAGAGACATACTATGAATCTTCAGATCAGGTTTCTATTTCTTCTGATTCCTCTTCTGATCTGGAATATTCTCTTCCCCTTATGAGGATTCTGATGCTGAAGAATCTATACCTTCAGCTTCTCCTCCTGAGGACTATTCTTTTGGGGAAACCTTGCATACCATGAGGGAGCACTTCCACTGGGAGAGCCAAGATTTTTCAGAATCTAAAAAGAGGCTCAGGGACTTCCTTTTACTACCTCAACACAGGCCTCTAGCCATTCCACCTGTGTTAGACATTGTAGATGTGTTTTCAGAGTCTAGTCTGACCCCTGACTCCTTACCTCCAGCTCCTGTTAAGCGTGGCAGATATTACAGGGTTCCTGACTCTCATAAATTCCTTTTCAAAAACCCTGCTGCAGACCCAGAAACTATTTCATAGGGTCCCAAAGGAGTTAAGGCTTCGGATGCAAAAAACCCTACCCCCTCTGACAGAGATTCTAGGGCATTGGATAGATTGGGAAAAAGGGTTTACGCATCTGCTACCTTGGCCATAAGGGCCTTAAACTGTCAGTTTCATATGCTCAAATATCAGCAACATGTCATGGCATTGCTTAAACAGAAAATGTTGTTAAACTCTGAATGTGCAGAAAACAAGGAAATGCAGGATTTATTGCATGCAGCTGAAAAAGTTGGAAAGCATACTTTCCAATATGGTTTTGATTCTCTGGAGGGCCTCCTGCAGGGCCGCAGTTACGGGTTCTGTAATTAGGAGGCATGCTTGGTTAAAGGAACAAAATCTGCCTGATTATGTCAAAGTTAAATTATTAGATGCACCTTTACAGCTTGGTACTTTGGTGTTAAGGCAGAAGAGGTGTTAAAGAAAATCGAGGACAAAGTTAAACCTATGCAAACTGTCAAAGATTTTTTTTACAAGTACAGCCACCTAGGTTTAGTAGACACTGGCCTACAAAGTATTGGTCCTTTCCTGTGTCAGACCTCAAAGGGGCAGATCTAGATGCCCTAGAGGCAGATCCCAGGCGCAAGGTTTATACAGGTCAAAGCAATGGGGTGCTTCTACCTCCAAAAGTGGAGAGGACAAATCACAGCCATACAGGAAACAGTCCCAATGACTTCCCCCTGCCTGCACCAAGCACTTATCTCCTGGCAGCAACCTTAGGGGGGAAAATAGCACTTTTTTTCTCAAAACTAGCACATTATAACCCAGTACAAGTGGGTTCTAAACAGTGTCACAAGGCTACAAGTTCCACTTCCATACCCTGCCAAAGGCAAATGGTTGGCCAGATCTGCCAAAACATCAATGGGCAGAGGCACAAAAACAAATCTCATCCCTCATGGACATGGGGGCCATTCAACAAGTACCAGAGCAAGAGCAGGGACAAGGATTTTACTCGACTGTTCTTGGTACCCAGAAAGGACAAAGCCTGGAGACCAATACTGGACCTATCTATTCTAAACACATTCCTGGATATACCAAAATTCAAAATGTTGACCTTGCAGCAGCTTCTGCCCATGCTGGGCAAGAAGGCTTGGCTTGTGACTTTAGACCTAAAAGAGACATACCTGCATGTCCCAATCAGGCAATCATGCAGAAGATACCTCAGATTCAAGGCTGGCTCAATGCATTACCAATTCTCTGCACTGCCCTTTTGCTTATCTACTGCACCCAGGGTCTTTACAAAGTGCCTGGCACCAGTAATTGCATTCTGCAGACAAAGAGGAATACAAATATATCCTTACTTGGACGACTGCCTAATTCAAGCAGAGAACAAGGACATTCTTCTACAGCATCTGGCGTTTGTGAAAAGACGTCTAACATGCCTAGGGTACACAGTCAATGAAAAGAAATCAGAACTAGTACCCTCTCAAGAGATAATATTCCTGGGTGCAAGCTTAAATACAACTGTACAGATGGCTTATCTCACGCCAGACTTTCAAAGGCAACTGACTACCTATTTCAAAATATTGGCAACAAAGGCCCAGTTATCTGCAAGAAAAATTCTGCAGGCTTTGGGCTTCATGGCATCCTGCATCCTATAATTCCATATGCAAGACTGCATATGAAGAAACTCCAGTTGTACCTAAAAAGTGTTTGGACTCAACATTGCCACAGCCTGGAAACGAGGATTACTCTCATTCCCTGCCTGCAACAGGAGTTCCGATGGTGGGTGAAGGCTTTTCACCAGAACAAGGGACAGCCATTCGCATTACCCCCAGCCAGGCAGAACCTAACAACGGATGGTCCAGATTATGCCTGGGGGGCCCACATGGCAGGAAGATGCATTCAGGGCACATGGTTTGCAAACCAAATGCATCTACATATCAATCAAAAAGAGATGCTAGCTGTTCACAATGCCCTGACAGCCTTCAAGGACCTACTTCATCCGGGCCAACTGCTGATAGACAGACAACATCAGGGTCATGTGGTATATAAACAAGCAGGGGGGCACACATTCTTACCCCCTTTGCAGACTAGCCATGGCTTTGTGGGACACAGCATTGACTTACCAAGTTCATCTGCAGGCACAATTCCTGCCAGGAAAGGAAAATACTCTGGCAGACGAACTAAGCAGAAACCTCATGGATCCCCACGAGTGGCAGCTGGATCCACAAGTCTTCAGCATGATAACAAGTAAATGGGGATGCCTGGACATAGATCTATTTGCCTCCCCTCACAATTACCAAATAAAAAGATTCTGTACAAGGTCTTATCACAGACGAGCATGGACAGTGGACGCCTTATCTTTCCTCCACTGTCTCTCCTCCCCTAGGTACTCCTAAAGGTCAGACAGGAGAAGCCAAAGATGATACTGATTGCCCCAGACTGGCCCCGCCAGTACTGGTATCCTATCTTAAGGAACTTGTCTCAATGCCCAGCCTGGACCTTACCTCAAATACCTCATCTACTGTCCCAACAAAACAATCTGATCCTGCACAGCCAACTCAGGACTTTAAACCTGGCAGCACGGCGGATAATGTAGTCATACAAAGCACACCTCTCAGTAAAGCTGTGATGGATGTCATTTTGGAAGCCAGAAGGCCTGGTACTAGAAAATCTTATGCTGGAAAATGGAATAGATTTTGTGCTTGGAACCAGGCACAAGGAACTGATGCAGCTGTGCCAAATATTCCTCATATTTTGCAATACTTAACTGAGATGCTGGACAAAGGCCTATCTTTTTCATAAATTACAATTCATGCCTCTGCCATTTCAGCTCATTACAATACAGAGCCACCAATCTTTTCTCATCCTTTATTAAGGCAGTACCTCAGAGGAGCCAAAAATTTAAGGCCTCCAAGGAGATCACCAATACCTGCATGGGACCTCAACTATGTCTTGAAAAACTGACCCTGCCTACTTTTGAGCCAGCTGCTACTGCTAATATAAAGTTTTTATGTTTGAAAACAGCTCTGCTCCTAGCAATAACTTCTGCAAGACGAGTTTGAGCTACAGGCACTCATGGCTGTGGAACCTTTTATCATTTTTTATCCAGACAGGGTCTCTCTGAGGACAAACCCAACATTTATGCCTAAGGTGGTGTCCAGTGTGGCCCTTAACCAAACTATTCATTTGCCAACTTTTTATCCAAATCCACATAACAAGGGGGAGAGAATTCTGCATTCTTTGGATGTACACACAGCTTAGATTCTATTTGGACAGAACCAAAGTTTTCAGAAAGACAGCAATTACTAGTGGCATATGCTGCAGGATCACAAGGAAAGGCGATCTCCAAGCAGACTATTTCAAAGTGGATACGCCACTGCATTCGTTTCTGCTATTTACAGCATGGCAAGCCAGTGCCAAAGGGCATTAGGCCACATTCAACCAGAGCTGCAGCCACTTCAGCAGCTTTTCTCAGGGGAGTACCAACCAAAGACATTTTAGAGGCTGCTACTTGGAGTTCAGTGCATACCTTTGCAAAACATTACAATCTGCCTCTTTACTCTAAATCCAGGGCAGGCTTTGCCACTGCAGTTCTGCAGGGCCTCATAGCCGCTCCTAATGCTGTTTAGCTCCAGCCTCCCAACCATAGCTTTGGGACTCTACCCAAATGTAATGACTAAAAAACAGAACTGAAAGAGGCAGCCAAAACACGACAATAAGAAGCTGACTATTTATTAGAAATAAAATGAAAAAATAATCCAAACAAGGCCCAAGACTTGAAATTCAGTAAGCACTTTCACATTCAAAGGGAATGCTTCATCAGACTATTAACTGTTGACTTAATTGGTATCATTTAAAAAGCTTTAACATTTCATTGGCAAGCCAATCCCTATTCAGCTCATGAGTATTGAATGAAAATAATGTAGTTCATCAAAAACCTTGTGGATAATTCATTAAAAACATTTTTAAAGCATTTTAACAAATATAAATATAATAATCTCACATTTGTAAAAGTGTATAAATAATATATATATATAAAATATGTAAATGTATATATACAAAGAATACATATAAGAATCTGATAATCATGTGTACATATTTCATGTATATAAAACCATACCTGATAGAAACTGTGCATATATACATAAACAGACAATACTAATGTATACTTATAACTTTTATCAAAAATATGAAAACATTTTTGAATAAAATAATAAGAAATACAAGAAATATATATAGAACACATATATTAATGCCTATATAATACTTGTGTTTTCTAATGTTTAAGATCCTTAGCTGCTAGAAAGGGTCTCATGGACACCTTATCAGAGTCCTAGCCCCCTCTGCTTGTAATCTTAATATCCATCTCATTCTCTCTGCTCTGTTTATACAGAGCAGAGAGAAGTGAGATGGATATTAAGATTACAAGTAGATAGAGTGCTAGGACTCTGTGATAAGGTGTCCATGAGACCCTTTCTAGCAGCTAAGGATCTTAAACATTAGAAAACACAAGTATTATATAGGCATTAATATATGTGTCCTATATATGTTATTTCATGTATTTATTTCTTATTTTATTCAAAAATGTTTTCATATTTTTGATAAAAGTTATGATATGTATACATTAGTATTGTCTGTTTATGTATATACACACAGTTTCCATCAGGTATGGTTGTATATACATGAAATATGTACACATGATTATCAGATTCTTATATGTATTCTTTGTATATATACATACATATATATATATATATATATACACTTTTACAAATGTGAGATTATTATATTTGTTAAAATGCTTTAAAATGTTTTAAAAATGTTTTTAATGAATTATCCGCAAGGTTTTTGATTAACTATATTATTTTCATTCAATATTCATGAGCCAAATAGTGACTGGCTTGCCAATGAAATGTTAAAGCTTTTTAAATGGTACCAATTAAGTCAACAGTTAATAGTTTGATGAAGCATTCCCTTTGAATGTGAAAGCGCTTACTCAATTTCAAGTCTTAGGCCTTGATTGGATTGTTTTTTCATTTTATTTGTAATAAATAGCCGGCTTCTTATTGTTGTGTTTTGTCTGCCTCTTTCAGTTCTGTTTTTTTGGATTTTATGGACATTTGCTGCAGCTGAGGAGCCTCTTCCTTGTCTTGGAAATTCTTTTTCGGTTCAAATGTAATGACTGCAACAGTAAAACACGAAGAGCATAGTACAGTTGTGTACACTTACCATAAATGTAGATGTTCGAGTGTATTCACTGTTGCAGTCGAGGTTACCCACCCGCCACCCCCTTTATTTTTGCTGGAAATTATCTTTACTTCTCTAATCTATATAACCTAGGTGGTGTATTTGCTTATAGATGAAGGTAAAGCTTATTTTGGTGCATGTATGTTTTATTTACATAATTTTAGCCTATCCTTTTGGGGGCACCTGACATCTGGGGCAAGAAAAACTGAATAAAATGGCGTTGGCTGCATCTTTTATACCCCTGACAACCTGACGTCAGGGAAGAGGCGACAGCAACCGATGCAGGACCCAAGACTTTGGAATTCACACCAACTGAGGGCAACCTGCCAGCAGGATAACCCAAATGTAATGACTGCAACAGTGAATACACTCGAACATCTACATTTATGGTAAGTGTACACAACTGTACTTTACTCTCATTCCCTGCCTACAACAGCAGTTTCGATGATGGGCAAAGGCTTGTCACCAAAACAAGGGACAGCCATTCACATTACCCCCAGCCAGGCAAACACTAACAACAGATGCATTTGATTATGCCTGGGGGGCCCACATGGCAGGAAGATGCATTCAGGGCACATGGACCTCAAATCAAATGCATCTACATATCAATCAAAAAGAGATGCTAGCAGTTCAAAATGCCCTGAAAGCCTTCAAGGACCTACTTCATCCAGGACAACTACTGATAAAGACAGACAACACCACGGTCATGTGGTATATAAACAAGCAGGGAGGTACTCATTCATACCCTCTTTGCAGACTAACCATGACTTTGTGGGACACAGCATTGACTTACCAAGTACATCTGCAAGCACAATTCCTGCCAGGAAGGAAAAATACTCTGGCAGACCTAAGCATAAAACTCATGGATCCCCACGAGTGGCACCTGGATCCACAAGTCTTCAGCATGGTAACAAGGAAATGGGGATGCCCAGACATAGATCCATTTGCCTCCCCTCACAACTACCAACTAAAACAATTCTGCACAAGGATTTACCACAGACAAGCATGGAAAGTGGATGCCATATCTTTCAGCTGGAAAAACCTATCAGTATATGCATTTCCCCCCTCTGCCTCTCCTCCTAAAGGTCAGACAGGAGAAGCCAAGGATGATACTTAATTGCCCCAATCTAGCCCCACCAATACTGGTATCCAATACTAAGGAGCTTGTCTCAATGCCCAGCTTGGACCATACTTCTGATACCTCATCTGCTGTCCCAGCAAAACAGTCAGATCCTGCACAGCCAACTCAGGACTTTAAACCTGGCAGCATGGCAGATAATGTAGTCATACAAAACAAGACCTCAGTAAAGCTGTGATGGATGTCATTTTGGAGGCCAGAAGGCCTAGTACTAGAAAATCTTATGCTGGAAAATGGAAGAGATTTTGTGCTTGGAACCAGGCACAAGTAACTGATGCAGCTGTGCCAAATATTCCTCAGATTTTGCAATACTTAACTGAGAAGCTGGACAAAGGTCCATCTTTGTCATCTATTAAAATTCATGCCTCTGCCATTTCGGCTCATTACAATACAGAGCCACCAATCTTTTCTCATCCCTTACTAAAACAGTACCTCAGAGGAGCCAAAAACTTAAGGCCTCCAAGAAGATCACCAATGCCTGCATGGGACCTCAACTATGTCTTGGAAAAACTCACCCTGCCACCTTTTGAGACAGCCGCTATGACTGATATAAAGTTTTTATCTTGGAAAACAGCTCTGCTCCTAGCAATAACTTCTGCAAGATGAGTTTCAGAGCTTCAGGCAGTCATGGCTGTGTAACCTTTTATCATTTTTTATCCAGACAGGGTCTCTCTGAGGACAAACCCAACATTTATGCCTAAGGTGGTGTCCAGTGTGGCTCTTAACCAAACTATTCATCTGCCAACTTTTTATCCAAATCCACAGAACAAGGGGGAGAGAATTCTGCATTCTTAGGACATACACAGACAGCTTAGATTCTACTTGGACAGAACCAAAGTTTTCCGAAAGACAGAACAATTACTAGTGGCATATGCTGCAGGATCACAAGGAAAGGCTTTCTCAAAGCAGGCTATTTCAAAGTGGATAGGCCACTGCATTCATTTCAGCTACTTACACCATGGCAAGCCAGTGCCTAAGGGCATTAGGCCACATTCAACCAGAGCTGCAGCCACTTCAGCAGCCTTTCTCAGGGGCGTACCAACCAAGGACATTTTAGAGGCTGCTAATTGGAGTTCAGTGCACACCTTTACCAAGCACTATCATCTGCCACTCTACTCTAAATCCAGGGCAGGCTTTGCCAATGCAGTTCTGCAGGGCCTCATAGCCACTCCTAATGCTGTTTAGCTCCAGCCTCCCATCCATAGCTTTGGGACTCTACCCAAATGTAATGACTGCAACAGTGAAACACGAAGAACATAGTACAGTTGTGTACACTTACCATAAATGTAGATGTTCGAGTGTATTCACTGTTGCAGTCCAGGTTAGCCACCCACCATCTCCCTTTCTTCTAATGGAACCTATCTTTCCTTCTCTGATTTATACAACATATGCGGTGTATTTGCTTGTAGATGAAGGTAAAGTTTATATTGGTGCATGTATTTATATGTATATAAATTTTGGCTACCCTTTTGGGGGGCACCTGACATCTGGGGCAAGAAAAACTAAAGAAAATGGTGTCGGCCGCATCTTTTATACCCATGATGACCTGACGTCAGGGAAGGGGTGACAGCGGCCGATGCAGGGCCCAGGACTTTGGAATTCAGGCCGACTGAGGGCAACCTGCCAGCAGGATTACCCAAATGTAATGACTGCAACAGTGAATACACTCGTTCATCTACATTTATGGTAAGTGTACACAACTGTACTTTTTCAGGATTAATTTAAGTCTTCTTAATTATTCCTTATTAAGTTTTATTCGCATTTGTTCATGTTTTGTTGATCCTTCATCAATTCCCAAATATTTAAACACTCCCTCTTGCTCAAGTTCTTTTATATCACATTCTTGTCCCAAACTGATGTTTTCTTGGTGCTGAAGTTTTTCTGCTTTAAAGGTTGCTTTTGCACGTTTATTGAGACAAAATGACATTCCTATATTATCTAAAGAATTTTTGACAACTTACAGTTGTGCTTTCAGTTCGTCGTCTGATGAGCTATATAGTTGTAAATCATCGACAAGGAGAAGGCAAGTCTTTACACTTGGTTGTTTTCTAGGAGCCAAGTTATAGGAATGGCCAAAGCTGTTAAGTAGACAACTTAATGGGTTAAGGCAAGACAGAATAGCAATGGTGACAGAATCACCCTGGAATATCCCCCTTTGAATTTTTATCCCTGGGATAGTAATCTGTCCTTTATCATGGCTTAATTGCAAAATGGTCTGCCACTGTGTCATGGTCACTGTAATCTAGTTGATCAATGTAGGGTGTATCTTGTACATTTTTAAGCACTCTTTTATCCAGGAATGTGGGATACTATCAAATGCTTTCTTGTAGCCAGTCCATGCCATACTTAGATTCATCCCCTTTTTACAGTTCTTCACTATGGCTTTATGTAAGAACAAATGATCCTTTGTTCTATATGACTTCTTTATTGCCCTTTTGTTCTGTTGCCATAATTGAGTTTTCTTCTAAATGACTATAAAGTCTGCATCAGTTCCAGTGTATAGTTTATTACCTCGTCGGAATTCAAATTAATGATCTGTAATTTTTAGGGTAGCTTGCATCTTCACTCTTAAGTAGGAGCATTGTTTTTTCTGTTAGCCAGGTTGGTATCTGTTCAGGGTGCACATATAAATAGTTCTTACTCATGGTAAATCTTTGTGCAAAGATGTTAATACTTTTTAACCAAAAGTTGAGTACTGCGTCTGCCTGTGTTTTTTTCCATTTAGAGGCTTTTCTTAACTTTGTTTCAAATCTGTCTGATTACTTCATCCCATTTCATATCCAGTACCTTTAAACTTTTTATTGTACTACTTCTATCCATTTAGCATCTTTGTTATGTTCCACAGGATCTTCGTAAATGCTTCTCCAAAATATATCTAGTTTATGTTATCTATCTCGCCTTCATTCTTGCTGGATGGGTTCGGAGCCGATCCTCGGCTCCGACTCGGCCTTTTACTAAAGCTCGAGAGCTATTTACTGGCTCGAGGCCTCCCCTTATCCCATAGTGCTAGGCGTCAGATACCAAGATCTCGTTTGCCACTTTAGCTATGAGGTTGTGTTTTTTACCGGCTCCAGGTCGTATAATTCTTTTACTGCTGTTTTACTGTCAGTGTTGTTGTTATATTTAGATATTCTTCTCTATTAGTTTTATTAGATCGTGTAACCCCTTTAGACCCCACTTAGGATCTCCTTTTTCTGTTAGAGTTTTCTTCCCTCCCCCCCCCCCCACCCTTTGGGGTAGTGGTTAGGCCTGTCTCTTTGTAGTATTATATACATATATATATATATATATATATATATATATATATCTTTGGATAATTTTTGATAAGTTTTTGTTAGTGATAACTGTTGTAGTTATAGTGGTATTGTACTGTTAGTTCTAGTGCGTGTGTGTCTGTGTATAGTGTTTTAAGCACTAGTTAAACTTCCCTTGGTATCTCTCTTATCATGTCTAAAGATACCAAGGTTTCAAGAAGTGTGACTCATGCTGTCAGAAGATGTCTCTGACAGATGGTCACACTTCTTGTGTTTAATGCTTGGGCCCCCTACACCTGCAGGACTCTTGTTCAGTCTGTCATGCTTTCAGTCCGAGAGTTCTGCAGGAGCATAGGAATAAGCTCATTTTGAGGGGCTTGTTAAAGCCAGAAGGATCCCCAGCCAAGCCTTCGTCGGGGAAATCCTTAAAGTCCGCCAAACCGTTGGCTCCCTGTTGGGAGCTGACGCTGAGCGGAGCTTCTGCCTCCTCGTCTGTTCCGGCTGGAACCGACACTTCGAGACCTCAGTCGGCTCCAACTTTGCTATCGGAGCCTTATCTGAGCCAAAAGCATTCGAGGTCCCTCTCTTTAGAGTCCGTTTGCTCGGATCCCAGGTCCCCATTACTACAATTGGAGCGGAGCCATAGATCCCATTCCTCTCGGTCCGCCAGGCTATCTGATCATGACTTAGAGAGGGTGGTCAGTAGGCTCCTAAAGTCGCAGGCACTGGCAAAATGTTGACTAGCCCTTCTCAACAGACTGTGGCTATCCCTGTTTCTTCAACATTTCCTCCTCCGTCTCTACCACCGTGTTCAGAGCCGGAGCTTGTTGGGGCTTGAATCGTCGGAATGTCAGAGCCGATACCACACCTTTCGGCTCCCTCGTCGGCTCCGATCTCTTCATTGGTTCCGTCCTTGGAGGGATCCGGGCGCTGAGACTCCCTCATCTGCTCCGAGGAGGTGAGTGGAATTGGACCCTTGTCTGACCCCGTTCTCCCTCTCAGGGCCTCGGCGCAGGTGAGCTCGGCCCCGACATCGGCCTTGGAGCCATCCCTCTCAGTGCTGGAAGGGGTTCACATCTCTTCTGAGCTGGGACCCTCTTCTCTGCCTGATAGGGGTGCCTTTGAGGTCATGAGGAGCATGCTGACTCCAGTGTCTGCTCCGCGTTCGACCCCTTCGGCTCTTCCCCCCCCATGGTGCCTGCGTCGGTCTGTATCCACCCTCCTGACCTCAAGCGTGGAGAACAAGTGCTCCAGGTAGCCCCATTGGGTGTATCTTCCTCTTCCGAGGCCTCCTTATCTCTCAGAGGAGCCCCCTCGGAAGAGAAAATGTAAGAGGAAGCATGTTGACTCCCCCGAGTCAGTCACCTCTGACACCGACTTGGAGGATTCGGAAGGGTCCCCAAGGTCCCCCTCTGAGGATGTCTCCTTCTCAGACATCCTTGAGATCCTTAAGCAGAGGGGGAACTGGACTGCCCTTAACCCTTCCGAGGACGAGTCTGTGTATCTGGACACTTTTGGTTCTCGCCCTTGCACCTCCTGGGTGTCTCTGCCTTTCGACCCGCTCATGGAAGTAGTGGCTCGGAAGGCGTGGACGGCCCCGGACACAGTGGAACCAGCTCCCCGCAGGCCCACAAAATTCATTACAGCCCCGTCCGACAAACAGTTTCTTACAAAGGGTGTCCCTGTTGATGCCATGGTGGTTGCAGCAGCCACTAGGAAGGAGTTGGCTGACCCTTCAGTGTCTGTCCATCCACCTAATAAATAATCTAGGACAATGGACAGGTACGGGAAGCGGATGTTTTCTTCAGCGACCTTTTCCATGCGGTCACTGAAGTATCTGTGCCATTTCACCCGCCTTCAAAGAGATCTCCTTAAGGAACTGGGTGATGCCCTTCAGGATCCATCTGCTGCAGGGTCTCAGGAAAAGATTAACTCCCAGCTGGCGACCCTTAATTCTATAGTCAACTCCTCCATGCGGCTCATTTCTTATGCAGCCGATGGGGCGAGTAGAGCCGCAGGCACAGGCATGGCTTTGAGAAGACATGCCTGGATGCGGTTATGTAACTTTGCTGACCCCTTTAAGGAGTCCTTCACCAATACCCCCTTCGATGGTTCGGCTTTTTTCGGACCACAGGTGAAGGATACCCTTACCAGGTGTGAGCAGGAAGGTAAGACTGTCTGCCGTGGGAGTTTGTTTTTCTACTCCCTCTAGACCAATACCCTAAAGGTCAGAAGAGTGGAAAAATGTTGTTTTGCAAACCCCAAGGAGTCTTGCCTGACACACCTGGCGAGTTTCCCTCCATGGGCAGAGGAGGGAACAACAGACGCCGCCCGAGGGGCAGAGGGGGGGGTCTGCAAAATCAGGGTAGCAGGGAATCTTTTTCTGACAAATCCTTTCAGCACCCCTGAGGGGCTGCCCGACTGTCCACTCTCTGAGGCGGTCTGGGGAAGATTGTCACTGTACCCAGAAGCCTGGCGACTCCTCACACAAGACAAATGGGTATAGTCTATCGTATCCGAGGGTTACAAAATCTCCTTTGTCCACACCCTCGTGCAAACAAACAGGTCCCTTCCAGATGTTCCACCCGGTCTAAGGGAACGAGCAGTACTAGAAATTTCAAAACTGCTAGAAAAAAGAGCCATCCAGCCAGTCCCAGCAGACCAGCAAGGATCTGGGATTTACTCCAAGTTCTTTTTGGTACCAAAGAAAACAGGGGACTGGAGACCCATTTTTGATCTCGGCAGGATAAACAAATCTGTTCAGAGAACGAACTTCCGGATGGTCACGCTTCAGTCCATTCTACCCATTTTGGGTCTGGACATTTGGATGTGCTCCATAGACCTTCAGGATGCGTACTACCATATCAGAATGAACAGATGCTCCAGGAGGTTTCTCTGCTTCCGGCTGGGAGCCAGTCACTATCAATTCAGAGCCCTGCCCTTTGGTCTCACCACAGCCCCCCCAGGGTGTTCACCAAATGCATGGCAGTGGTTACGGCTCAGCTGAGACGGCGAGGATTCCAGGTGTTTCCATATCTAGACGACTGGCTCCTAACTGCTTCCACCAGGCATCAGCTAATCCGAGCTAGGGATTATACCATCCAAACTTGCTCCGAGCTAGGTATCTCTGTAAACTTTGAAAAGTCTACGTTGTCGCCTTGTCGATCTATAACCTTTATAGGCTCCATATTAAATACAAAAGAACTGTCGGCAAAACTTCCATTAGAAAGGGTATTAGACATTCGCCGACATGTTCAAACATTACTACAGTGCAAGAGAATTCAGGCCAGATTTGTACTGAAAACCTCGGGTCTCATGGCAGCAGCAATCACATTACTTCCCCTGGCTCGTTTTCACATGCGGATTCTTCAACGGATGCTTTTTACCCAATGGTCCTTTCAGCAGCGTCCGATGTCTCAAAACATAATAATCACCCAATCATGCAGAGACCACCTTTCTTGGTGGATGGTCTCCCCTCAAATTTTTCAGGGCTTACCATTTGTACTTCCTCCTCCGGTTGCCACGGTGAAAACGGATGCCTCCCTGATCGGGTGGGGGGGGGGGCATTTTCAGGGCAGGACTGTCCAGGGCACTTGGCAACCCCTAGAGTACCATCTGCACATAAACGTCTTTGAGATGAGAGCGGTACTTTTAGCATTGCAAGCTCTTCAGGACTCTCTGCCTACCGGGACTATTGCAGTTCAGATGGACAATATGTCGGTAGTGTGGTACATCAACAAGCAGGGGGAGCCAGGTCCTATCCCTTATGTCGAGAAGCACTCAGACTCTGGCAGTGGGCGATCTCCTCGCAACGGTTTCTGATAGCAACGCACATCCCCGGGAAGTCCGTCATAGCGGACAGGCTAAGCAGAGCAATCCTTATGCCTCACGAGTGGACTCTCAATCAGTTAGTAGCGGACAAAATTTTCCGCAGATGTGGTCAACCCTGCTGCGACCTTTTTGCAACCCCTCTCAACAGCAAGTGCAGCGACTTCTTCAGTCTCTTCCCCCTCCCAGGCCATTCCCCCAGAGATGCTCTAGTTCACGATTGGCCCCGGGGTCTTCTCTCTGCATTCCCTCCTTTTCCCTTAATTCCAAAACTGATTCAGAAAGCAACCGCTTTAGGATCCAGGATGATCCTCATTGCTCCTTACAGGCCTCGACAAATTTGGTTCCCATTCCTGCATCATCATCTGCTGGAGCAGCCCTGGAATCTGGTCCCAGTGCCAGACCTCTTGATCCATCAGTCGGGCGGGCTGCACCAATCCCTTCACTCTCTCAACCTCACAGCTTGGTTGCTCCACTTCCAACCTTAGCCAGGCTTCCACATATTTCTCAGTCAGTGCGTGAAGTCATACTTTCTTCGCACAAAACTTCTACTTGGAAGACTTATGCTAGTAAGTGGAAACGTTTTTCTTTCTGGGCAGAGACTAGAAAGATAGACCCCTTTATAGCCCCTGTCGGTAATGTTTTAGATTTTTTGGCGGAACTTTTTCGAGCAGGTTCCTTATCTGCCGCCATTAGGGTCCAATTGGCTGCTATTGCATATTTTCACGTTGGCCTATCAGAGTCCAGTATCATGTCCCACAAACTTTGAAAGGCCTTTCTTAAGGGGACTATTTTACTTAGACCCCCGGTTAAAGATCCCCCCTCCGTGGGATTTGAACTTGATGTTAACTTCATTGATTCTCCCTCCTTTTGAACCTGCAGCTTCTTGTTCCTTAAAGTTACTCTCCTGGAAGACTCTCTTCTTAGTAGCCATCACCTCAGCCAGAAGAGTATCGGAACTACAAGCCCTTTGTATTCGTCGTCCTTATCTTATTTTTCACAAAGATAGAGTTTCACTCAGGACTAATCCTTACTTTTTACCCACACATACCCTTCGAGACAAATCTCAATCAGGCTATTGATCTTCCTGTCTTTTTTCCTAATTATTCAAACAGAGCTGAACAAAAGTTACACTATTTGGACGTTCACAGGCAATTACATTTTTATTTGGATAGAACCAAACAGTCAAGAAAATCAGATCAACTCTTCCTGTCCCATGCTGAGGGCAAGCAGGGCCTGCCAGTTTCTAAGGTAACCTTCTCCAGGTTGCTGGCCTCTATTATTACCTTGATCTACCAACTGAGACATAAAGAACTCCCTACAAAACCAAAAGCTCATTCCACCAGAGCATTGGCTACGTCGGTAGCTTTTCAGGCTAGACTTCCAATGGAATCTATTTATGCTACAGCCACATGGGCCACTCCTCATACCTTCATTTCGCATTACAAGTTGGATATGGCTTCCAGGAGTCGAGCTGATTTTGGTTCCACTGTTCTCAAGAGTCTGTTTCGATGAGCCACCCAGGGCTAAGGTGCTAGGGACGCTGTCCCATCCAGCAAGAATGAAGGCGAGATAGACAACTTAACATTAAGAAGTCATGTACCTACAATAACGTTCCATGTTAGTTGTCTTCATCTCGCCTTCTTTCTTGCGTCCCACCCTCCATCCCCGTAACCTAGTTAGGACCAAGAAGAATCCCTTTTGAGGCCTTCTTTCTATGTTTGACCTTATTTAGGTTACGTCCTCCTCTGTTTGTAGCACTGTAGGAAAACCTTTGGTGGGTACAAGTGTGTTTTTTCCATGGTGTTAGCTCTTCCAAACGAGATCTGGATATCTGACGCCTAGCATTGTTGGGATAAGGGGAGGCCTAGAGCCGGTAAATAGCTCTCGAGCTTTAGTAAAAGGCCGAGTCGGAGCCGAGGATCGGCTCCGAACCCATCCAGCAAGAAAGAAGGCGAGATGAAGACAACTAACATGGAACGTTATGGTAGGTACATAACTTCTTATTCTTTTTCGATGGTCTTTCAGTTCCTTTTACCTTGTTTCCCAATCCTCTATAAAACTTTTTTGGGTCATCAATAAATTGCTTATGTTGTACTTTTCCTTTATATTTATCTGCGTATCATCTAAGTTTTTCCACCTGTGCTGAGTTTTTATTTGCGATAGTGCATGATAATCCTGATATGTTCTAATACTACGAATTGCTTTTATCACATCTATCTTGCCAAGTATTTTTTTTTTGTTCTGTTCCCTCTTCTGCATTTTTCTAACAGTGACACTTATTGTATTAATTGCTTTTTATTTATTTATTTATTTTACATTTGTTAACCGGGAAATTCTGACTGGACCAGGTCCATTTTCAGCGGAGGCCCGGGGAGAAAAGCTCCAACATCAAGTTATACAAATACAGTACATCCAGCATAATACACAAAACAGGTTACATCATGTATGCTGAGCATAGTAATATAACAAGAATTAATATAAAAAATCACTCCAGGTAAAAGATATAGAACATGGGTAATACTGCCATGATGGTATTAGATTTCTCCCCTTCCTTTCCGTCACTACCCTGTGTTTTTGTAGTAGAACGTGATCAATTATACATTTAGCTGCATAGCAATATATCCTGTTTACTTCTGTTCCATCGCATGGATTTCTATGGACAGTCATAATTACTGTGTTCATTTGTTTTATCAAACTTCTGACTTTTTGGGGTTTTATTGACCTTCTGCAGTCGATTTCTTTCATTGATCTAAGGTCCATGATGAGTCTATCCATGGCCTTGCAGATAAGACTGTTTAGGCTATTGGGTCTGTAGTTCCCAGGGTTGGTGGATGCACCCCACTTGTGCAACAGGATGGTGGTAGCTGTTTTCCATTCAGCAGGAACAAAAGAGGTGCTTAGGCTATGGTTGAAGAGAATACCCGATGGTATTGCTAACTCCTGTTTTAAAACATTGAGAAAGCAGCCTGGGATGTTATTTGGTCCCATAGAGAGGCTGTGCTTTTTGTCTTTGAGAGAGTGATTAAGACCTAATGTTTAGAGATACTAGGTAGAGAATAGGTAGTAAGAAAGTTTTAGGGTGTATATATGGTGGGGACAAGGGGGGGGGGGCGTTTTCACTGAACTTGTCCGCTAGCAGATTGGCTATTTCCACTGGTTCATTGTATGTGGTACAATTCACTACCAGTTCAGAGGAAATCTGGGCTTTTCCTTTAAGGTTTCAGATGTAGCTAAAGAATGCCTATGGTTATCCTTAGCTAGGTATGCTAATCTAGATTCAGTTAGCTTTAGAGAACTTTATAAGATGTCTTATTTGCTTGTTCAAACTGAAGGGGATATGCTTCCAATTCTGAGATCATTCCTTCTTGCTCGTAGGCAGCAATTTCTTCCTCTTATTATATAACCTGTTTATGGCGGATGTCCACCAGGCAGGCTAGTATTTTCTTGAGGATCTTGCGTTGGTCTTGTCAGGAGTGGCTGACTCAATACAATTGTATAGATGTTTATACAATGCATTGGACTATTAATGCCTTCGCGTAAGAGGCTGTGGTTGGCTTTGGAGAAGTTTTTTAACCTAATTTCTCCTGGGGGGGGTTCTGATGGTATCATTACTTCAAAGAGACTGATTTGTGATCAGACTTCATCGGAGAGGGCTGCACACTTGTGGTGGTGCACCATTCTGCCATGTTGGTGAGTACCAAGTCTAGAATGTTTGGGCCCCCACAACAGCTATCTGCTCCAAGGCATATGAGTTAACGAAGTCCAAGAACCTTTGGGCAAGTGTGTTTGTACACACAGTTTACCCAGTCTGTTTGGGTAGTTGAAATCACCCTTAACCAGTGTGTTTGCATGTATTTTGAGTGACTCAAGTAGAGCCAAGTAGGCAGTATATGGATATCATGGTTCATGGAAGGGATCTATAGCTGGCTATGACTTGGAGAGAGGGTTTTTTCTATAGTTATTTGCACATGGAGTAACTCCAGGGAATCATTCTTTTTAACCAATCTGGAAGTGTATTTATCTTTGATCAATATTGATACTCCTCTTCCTTTAGTTTTCATGGGTTTTATTATATGGTCTGAACGTGTGGAAGGCATTATATCCCAGTATGGTTGGGGTGCTCTCCACGGGCTTGAACCAGTTGTCTGTGACAGCCCAGATGGCCACATCTTCCAGGGTGAGAAGTGCTTCCATTGCATGCATTTTCAGATTAAGATGCCTAGTGTTTAGCAGCATAACCTTAAGGTTATTTTTTGAGGATATTTTTACATCGGGACTTTTGTTTTTGTGACATTGCTTAAAAAAGGCACTATGGGGGAGGCAAGAGCCTTAGCCAGTAGCCAAAAGCCCAGAGGTGATAGGTGGAGACCATCTCTGGCAAAGCATCATGGTCCATCACCCATATCATGCCAGGCTGATGGTACTGTATTCCCTAGAATGACACCAGAAACAAAACCAATTGTTGAAGTCTTATCGTTTTTTGTCTGCATGGAGGCGTCATCCTAGGTGAAGGTAAAATGCTGCTTAAGGCTGGGGACATACCTGCCTGGGACACAGGTCAGTCATGTCTCTTCATATAGTCCACTGAGGTACATCTCAAGTCATTCACACCAACATCTGGACTGTGACAGAGTCACAGCGATGCCTGTTGTTGAGAGACTTCAGTGCATGTGTGATGTGGCAGATCCTGGCATCTGACAGCTGACTATGATCTTTTCCTTATCCAGTCTGGTGAGTGGGACATCTGTGTGTTTCACAATGGAATCAGCTATGACTAAAATATTTGTGTTTTGCCTTAGGGGCATGTTTAGTGAGACATTGGTGCATGTCTTTTGTATGTGTATTGTGATTTGTTGGTAATGTATTAAATGAAGTGTTTGTTTGGAAGGTCTCTGATCTTTAGGTAGGCTTCTAGTGAGAAGCTCTGCATATGTAGGTTTAGGTGTTGTACACATGGGCATGGATGGTACAAGAGTTGAAGTGTGTGAGCTGACAACCAGCCTAGTGTCTGATGTACTGATTTGTGAGCGAGACAGCCTAGATTGTAGGTTATTAATATAGATGCATCTCTCACGTATTGAATTTGTGTGACTTAGGAGAAATGAGTTGTCAGTGTACATGAGACAGTTGCTACATTGCTTCAGGATACTCATGTTGATCAGGTTGGTTGGAGAAATCTTGGGAAATTGTCCATTCGTGATGCTAGGTGAAGTACTATGGTCAGTAACAGGGAGGGGATTAGAAGGACCGGGTATGGCTAAGGGATGAGAAAAAGTTCTAAACTGCAAGGGGCTTAATGAGTAAGACTTGTGGACGAACCTCAGAGGCTCTGCTGAGTGTCTTCACAGAGCAGTGAAGCACAACAGCGAGAAACCTCTGGTGGAGCACAAGCAGTTGACTAATGGAAAATTGTCTAAAAGTTTGCGTCTATAACCGTCAATGGTATCCTCCACTGCTTGGTAATGTGCAGTAATGCGGGTGGTGCACACCACGCAAACCCAAGCTAATGCAGGCTGCAAGTAGCAATGAAATTAAACTGATTTCAAACACACTAACCAATATTAGCACACTAGACCAGGCCCTGGGCCAACAGTCACCACTCAGGTTCTTAGCTACACTGTAGTTTCACCAGGGTGTAAGTGGAAGCGCTCTTTTGTGGAGGAAAGCTGGATTAGTGCTCAGAAACTGTAAAAACAGGCTGGGTCCAGCAAATCTGAACCATGTCTCGGCTAGACTAAAGGTGCAGGAAATGGAAAAATACAGTTCAGAAATAACAGCTCACAGTAAAGTACAATGCAAGAAGTGCAGATCAAGTAACATGATACTTATTTTTCTGTATCCAGCAGTGAATGCTTCAGGTAACACAGGACATTCATTGCTGGTTGCTAGTCTCTGTGCAGCTCTGGTAAATGTGGTAGTTAGGCTTGTTAAGCTTTTTTACTGAAGACCCTACATAGTAGGCTTTCTTCCTTTGCTTTGTGTCTTGAGAATCAGCACCTTAAGCTTCTCGATAACGATACAGTAGAAGGAACTTCCCACCCCAAGGGTCAGACGTTGGGGAAGAATGTTGAAAACTAAGACCGTAATCTTCCGCTGCCCAGCCTTTGCAGGGTGTTTCTGCCAAGGTCAGTGAGAACCTGGAGGCTTGCCTGGCTTTGTCTGATTCCTCTACCCCGACCAGGTTGGAGGCTGGTGAGAATTTGGCTTGCAGCACGTCCAATTAGGCTTTGCAGGAGTCTGTTTTGGACATTCAGGGGGGAAACCATGATTGATTATTTCCAATGGGCCTAGGGGTGTTCCACAGATTTTAGTTAGGGAAGAAGTTCCTACTACTGTTATTGAATGCCATCCTGAGTCAAAGCCTTCTACGTTTTATAGGGCAGACATTCCTTTAAAGAAAACAAAAAACTAAACCTGTTGCTGCTGCTGCTATTGTGATCTGCAGAGTGAGTGGCGAGCCTTTTCTCAGTGTTCGTTTAATGCTTTGATGACATTAAAATCCTCCTTGGGGGAGGGGGTTCTGTTACAGCTCCCCACTGATCCTCTATTCCCCTTAAAAGACCCAGGGAACAAGATTCCTCTGAGAAGGAGTCAGATTCTGATGAGAATCCCTTGATTACTCTTCCAAAATTCCTTTTCCTTGGGACTATGGGTCAGAGGAAGAGGAATCTAGTAGTCCTGGTACTCCCTTTGAAGAAATTTCCTTTTTGGGGGGGCAGTCTCTAGAATGGTGGAATTCTTTAAATGGGATTGTGCTCAGGTCTCTGAAATCCATAAGAGGTACTATGAGCTACTGCAGATGGAATCTCCGAAACCTTCTACTATTCCTCCTGTTTTGGATGCTTTTCCCAGTGCCTGTAAAAGCTCCTGATTTTCTGCACCCTGTTCTGAAGAAGCCTGTTAGGCTTTATAGGGTACCTGAAGATTGTAACTCTCTGTGTAGTTGTCCTGCTGCTGACACTTCAGTGATGTCCTTCAAGAATGCAACTGCAGTCCTTACATATGGGTTGTCCTGCCTCAGGCAGCCCTCGGTCAGCTGGATTCCAAAGTCTGGGTCCGACGTCGGCTGATGTCGCCTCCTCCCCGACGTCAGAGCGGCTGGGGTATAAAAGCATCAGCCGACGCCATCTTCCTCGGTCTTTCTTGCTGCGCGGTGCCCGAAGCAGAAGCAGTTTGCAAGTGCCGGTCGGTCAGCTCTTGTGTTTTACATATCCAAAGTCATCAAAAAGCTAAGTACCCTGTTGAGGAACCTTTTCTTGCCTCAGCCGATGTCAGAAAAAACTGAAAAAGTTAATAACTGTTTGTCTTGTGGTAAACAAATACCTCATAAGGACTTCCATTCTTACTGCCTCCCCTGCCTTGGCCCAGACCACAACGTCTTGGCCTGTGCCACCTGTGCTTGCTTCAATAAGCGCACACTCAGGCACCGGGCAGAGTTTGCTGAAGACTTTTCTGGCGATAAATATTCTTATAACATGCCGTTGGAACAACCGACACCACATATTTCCAAAAAACGGAAATACCGGGACCAACATTCTCGGCCCGCGACTTTCACCAACACCACGCCAAAAACTACCGCGAGTGCATCGGTCTCTTCTGAGGCGGTTGTTCCGCCGCTCCGGACCGACGACACCACTTTACCGATCACTCCGGCCCCGGAGCCTGCGCCGGTGCTGGTTGTTGATTTTCCTCCAGAAACTGAAGCCCAGGATTTGCCTGAGACCATACCCATGGACAAGGTGACTCCAGCACGTGGGGCAGGTAGGCCCCCTATGTCTATCAAGGCCTACACACGTGCTAAGGCTGCCAGCCAGGCTAAGTCTCACCCTCCTAAAGCTTTGCCTCAGCCCACTGCTGATAAACAAATTATGACTGTAGCTGTAGATTTAATTTTCTTAATCAGAGGCTCCCAGGCCCATCCTGACAGAGGTTCTCAGCCACCTTCTGACAAAAGGCCCAGGGTTGAGCATACAGACACCCTTTCTTCAGATGAAGCTTCTGGTGACTCTGATCACTCAGATACCCAGGAAGAGTCCTTCAAGGTCTACGAGGATTCTGATGCGGAGGAATCTATTCCTTCTGCCTCTCCTCCCGAGGATATTTCTTTTGGGGAAATTCTCCACTCCATGAGAGAGCATTTTCAGTGGCAATGTCAGGAATTCTCTGACTCCAGGAAAGCTTTACCTTCCTTAAGCTTCCCCAACACAGGCCTTTAGCTATCCCTCCAGTGTTAGATGTACTGGATGATGTGTACTCCGATTCGAGTGCTTCTCCTGATTCTCTTCCCCCTGCTCCTGTCAAGCCGGACAGATACTACAGGGTTCCTGAGACTCACAAACATTTATTTAAGGCCCATTCTGTTGATCTAGAAACAATTTCCCAGGGGCCCAAAGGGGTGGCCACATCCACGGCCAAAAATCCTTTGCCCTCAGACAGGGAAGCTAGGTCCCTGGAGAGGTGGGGCAAAAAAGTTTATACCTCAATCACACATGACATGAGAGCCCTTAATTGCCTTTTTCATATGTTTCAGTATCAGGATTTCTTGATGGATGATTTGCAGAAAAAGTTAACCTCTCCTGAGCCTTTAGATAGAAAGGCCTTGCAGGATTTGGTCCATAACACTCAGCAGGTTAGCAATCATTTTCTTCAGTGTGGTTATGATGCATTGGAAGCTTCATGTAGGGCAGCTATGACAGGGGCAGTCATTCGTAGACATGCATGGTTGAAAGAACAGGCATTGCCAGATCATGTTAAAGTAAAGCTTCTAGATGCACCTCTGGAAAAACACAAGCTATTTGGTGCTAATGCTCAGGATGTGTTGAAATCAATTGAGGAAAAGGCTAAATCAGTGCAAACAGTCAAGGATTTCCTCCAGGTTCAGCAGGAATTGGCCTTCTAAGAATTGGTCCTTTCCAGACACTGACAAGTTTCAAAGGGGAAAAAACAGGCGTGCCGAGGAAGAGGGCAATACAGAGGCTCCTACAGAGGACGCCAATGGCAACCGACTAATCAGAGAGGTGGCGCAGGGACATCCCCTGCTCCACAGGGACAATCACAATGACTTGACTTTGACACCGCCGACCAAGGCTCAAAGAGAAGCACCTTTAGGCGGAAAATTATCCTTATTTTCAAAAAATTGGCACATTTTAACAAAGGACAAATGGATTCTGGACATAATAGACCAAGGCTACAGGTTCCACTTCCATACTTTACCAACAAGACAAGGCATGCCAAACCTGCCACAAAATCAAAGGGCAGAGGCATTCAAACAAGTTTCAAAGCTGATAAAAATCAAAGCAATAGAAAAGGTTCCTCCTCAGGAACAAGGCCAGGAATTTAAGACTGTTCCTTGTTCCAAGAAAAGAAAAGCAATGGAGACCTATACTGGACTTGTCCGCTCTAAACACTTTTCTCATTGTACCAAAATTCAAAATGCTGATGCTACAGCAACTCCTTCCCATGCTGGGCAAGGGGTCTTGGCTGGTTACTCTGGACCTCAAGGAGGCATACCTGCATGTCCCAATCAGACACAGTTGCAGAAGATACCTCAGATTTCTTGCAGGGTCAGAGCATTATCAATTCTCAGCATTGCCTTTTGGCTTATCTACTGTGCCCAGAGTATTCACGAAATGCCTGGCATCAGTAATTGCACACTGCAGACTCCAGGGGATACAAATATACCCTTATCTGGACGACTGCCTTATACAAGCGGACAGCAAGCAAGCCTTGACAAAAAACTTGAATTATGCCATTTACTTACTACAGGCTTTGGGATACACAGTCAACTTACAAAAATCAAGACTACTGCCATCCCAACAAATAATTTTTCTTGGAGCCAAACTAGACACAGAATCACAAATGGCTTACCTCACAGAAGAGAAGCAAGAACAATTACCACATTACTTCAAAAGCCTAGCAAAGCTCACCCAGATGACTGCAAGGAAAATCCTGCAGGCCCTGGGTTTCATGGCATCTTGCATTCTACTGATTCCACTGGCAAGACTACACATGAGAAAACTGCAGTGGTACCTAAATAGTCTATGGTCTCAACACAGCTACAACTTAGAAGCAATTATTCCCACTCATCCCATGTCTAAAAAGGGAATTTTTGTGGTGGGCCCAAGCAAGCCAGTCAAACAAAGGTATGCCTTTCAACAAACCTCAATCAAGCCAAACCATTACAACGGACACCTCAGACCATGGATGGGGGGCGCACATGGAGGGCAGATGCATTCAAGGGCAATGGACCCCCCAGGAAGTACATGCATCAATCAAAAAGAGATGTTAGCAGTAATTCATGCAATCGACGCCTTTGGAAAATATCTTCAATAAGGCCATCTGCTAATAAAGACAGACAACACCACTGTTATGTGGTACATAAACAAGCAGGGAGGTACTCATTCTTACCCCCTTTGCAGACTAACAATGACTCTTTGGGAAAAGTCCCTGAAACTGAACTTACAGCTGCAATCCCAGTTTGTTCCGGGCAGGGACAATGTTCTGGCGGACAGTCTAAGCAGAAACATCCTGGACCCGCACGAATGGATGTTGCATCCAGACATTTTTGCTCAAATAACTCATGCATGGGGGAGGAAGGACATAGATCTCTTTGCCTCCCACCTCAATCATCATCTGAAAAAGTTCTGCTCGAGGACACACCATCCACAAGCCTGGAGAATAGATGCTCTCTCATTCAGCTGGAACTCTCTAACAATCTATGCATTCCCACCTCTACCATTAATGACCAAGGTGTTACTGAAGATCAAAGCAGAGCAACCGAAAGGCATCTTAATAGCTCCAGATTGGCCAAGACAGCACTGGTATCCATTACTAAGGAGCATAACTTGCACCAACCGTGGCCCCTGCCTCAATGGCCTCTACTCTTGACTCAGCACAATTACAGGACGGTTCATCCCAACCTGCAAACTCTGCAGCTGACAGCCTGGAGGGTTCCATGATTTCTACCCATATCTCTCTTCCAAAGAAGTTCAACAAATATTATTGGAAGCACGCAGACCTTCCACCAGAAAGACTTATTCAGCCAAATGGAAGAGATTCAACATCTGGAATACCAACAAGGGACAGGATGCATCAGTAATGAGCATCCCACAGATACTGGAATACTTAGCAGAAATGCTGCATAATGGACTTTCCTATTCTTCCATAAAAATACACGCTTCAGCAATTTCAGCATCATACAACACTGATCCTCTTGTGTTTTCACATCCTTTACTAAGACAATTTCTAAGAGGGATAAAGAATATCAAGCCTCCCAGAAAGCCACCAGTGCCTGCATGGGACCTCAACTTCGTGTTGGAAAAATTAACTCTTCCTCCTTTTGAACCAGCAGCATCTTCAGAATTGCAATTTCTTTACTGGAAAACAGTTTTCCTGTTGGCAATTACCTCAGCAAGAAGAGTTTCGGAGATGCAGGCCCTCATGGCAGTACCTCCATTTCTCATTTTCCATCAGGACAGGGTTTCTTTAAGAACCAATCTTTCTTTTATGCCAAAAGTGATATCCAGGGTGTCTCTAAATCAAGCAATTCACCTGCCCACCTTCTTCCCCAATCCTCAAAATAAAGGGGAAAAGCTGCTGCACACTTTGGACATACACAGACAACTACGCTACTACTTGGACAGAACAAAGGCCAACAGAAAGTCTGACCAACTATTTGTAGCATACGCTCCTGGAGTGCAAGGAAAGGCAATTTCCAAACAAACAATTTCAAAATGGATTGGACATTGCATCAGATTCTGTTATTCTTTCCATGGAAAGGGTGTGCCAGCCAATATCAGGCCACACTCCACTAGAGCTACAGCCACCTCCACAGCCTTCCTAAGAGGGGTGGCTACAAAGGACATTCTAGAAGCTGCTACATGGAGCTCCATGCATACATTTTCCAAGCACTACCACCTGCTTTTATATTCCAGATCCCGAGCAGGCTTTGCTTCGGCAGTCCTGCAGGGCATTTTAGCTACACCATCCTTATCTTAGAACCTACCACCCCCAGCTTGGCTATGGTATTCAACCCATATGTAAGGACTGCAGTTGCATTCTTGAAGGACATAGTACAGTTTTGTACCTACCATAAATGTAGATGTCCGATAGATATGCAACTGCAGTCAGGTTTTCCCTCCCTCCTACCCCTCTGTGTATTGGGTCCACTTCCCTCCTTTTATACTTAGCTGGGGATATCTGTTATGGTGTATCTGTTTATTGCTATTGTGTTTGTCTGGAATTTTTATCCAGTTCTAAATTTAGCCTTCCTTGGAGGGCACCTGGCATCTGGGGCAAGAAACACTGAGGAAGATGGCGTCGGCTGATGCTTTTATACCCCAGCTGCTCTGACGTCGGGGAGGAGGCGACATCAGCCGACGCCGGACCCAGACTTTGGAATCCGGCCGATCGAGGGCTGCCTGAGGCAGGACAACCCATATGTAAGGACTGCAATTGCATATCTATCGGACATCTACATTTATGGTAGGTACAAAACTGTACTTTGTCTGTAGCCTCTGGCAAGCCCCTCTCATTTGCTTCCTCTATTCAAGTTACTGCCTTCTGATAAAGACAGCAGCCATGGGAAGGCTGGATAAGAAGTATTACACTTCAGCTACTCTAGCTTTTAAGACAATTATCACACCCATATATTCATGTGTTGCCTCTCCTTTCTCAGACTAGTTAGCTTATTTCTGATCTTCCAGACTCTGAGGGTAAAACTTCTGCTCTTTCCTTGTTATGGGCTTCCTCTATCTTTGGGTAAATTTCAATAAATGGCTAGTAAGTGCACTGTCTGGATGCCAGCAAAACAGAAAGTAAAAAAAACTGAAAGTCAGTCAGTCACAAAAGGTGAGGAGAAAATACTGACTGGGAAAAATTCTGCAGCTGTTCAGCAAAAAGCAGTGCGAGCTTCAGCTATGTGGACTCCTCAGAGTCCTATGGTACAAGATGCATCTTCCAGTAGCCTAGAGGAAAAAAGTAATGCAAATGTATTCCAAGATGATTAAATTAAATGAAACACTGAAGGAATATATCACGTCAAATAACAAGGCTGGAAAAAAATGGAAGAAGCTTTAAGCAAATATTCAGATGAGGTGGTAAAACTGCAAAAATCAGAAGGTGAAATGAAGAAAGGGTTGGCTGAATTTGATACTGCTCAAGAAGAGATATCTTGAAAAATAGAATTGGAGGACAGAGCACATTGGGAAAAAAATGAGATTTTCTGTTGTACTAGAGAAGCTGGAAGGAACAGACTGTATTAATTTTATGAAAGCAGAAATAAGCAACTGGATTGGTATTACACAGCAAGAGTTGTTAATTGAAAGGGAATATCGTGTGTTCCAAACCTGGCCATGGGAAAGCAACCTAGACTTTAATAGTAAAGATGCAATCCTACCAGCAGAAAAAGTTGATTCTAATGAAACTGTGGCAGAAGGACAAAGTACTAAAAGTGGGAGAGAGAGTGTTTGTGGAAAATGATTACTCACTAGTACACAAGGCAGAAGAGAGTACATTTATTCCACTAATCAGGGGATATTGTGAAGCAGGCATGAGATTCAAGCTGTTGTAGTCAGCTGTTTTCAAAATATTCTTTCCTGGAAGGTCAAGATAATATGTTATGTTGTCCGTGTCTCGCCTTCGTTCTTGCTGTTTGGGTTTGGAGCCTATCCTCTGTTCCATCTTGGCATTATACTATAGCTTGAGAGCTTTTACTGGTTTGAGTCTAGCCCCTATCCCAGCATGCCTAGCGGTAGTTACCCAGATCGCGTTTGCTGCTTGCAGCATCAAGATTGTGGATACTGGCTCGGGCTGTGTTTTTTCTCTCATATTTTTGGAGTTAAATTTTGTATTTGTTATGTAACTTTGAAGCAGCAGCAGTTCTGAATATTTCTACCTTTTCCTATCCCGACTGAGTGTTTTATTGTTGTAGACTAACCGTTTTTCTCAAGGTCCCTTCCCCTCTTCTAAACCCATTTAAATCAGTGGGTTCTTCGTCTTTCCTGCCTTTCTTCAAACTCTTTTAAGCTTTCTCCTCTTAGGCGTTGCAATTTAAGTTAGAGGCTCTCCTTCAGTGGGGAGTTCACCATTTAACTTAGAGGCTCCCCTCTTCTCTTTCCTGTTTGTAAAAAAAAAAAAAAAAAAAAAAGTTTTGTCTATTTTCCTATTTATTTTTGCTAATAGTGTGTTTTTCTAGTTTTTAGATAGTGCTGTTCAGCATTATGTCAAAAGATACTGCCAAGGAATTTAAACCTTCGGGTTTCAAAAAGTGTAACGTGCTGCCAAAAGATGTCCCTTACGGATGGGCACACGAGTTGCGTGTATTGTTTAGGGCCAGTTCACCTGCAGGATTTGTGTTCTGTTTACCATGCATTCAGTTCAAGTCCTGCAGGAGAGAAAGAACAAATTGATCCTAAGAGGTTTACTGAAGGGCCCCTTTGATGTTTCTGTGGAGGGGACTCCACCAGCAAAAATCTGGACAAACCCAAGCCTTCATCCTCTTCAGCTTTGATTTCGGAACCGTCTAAAAAAGACAAGTATCAAACTAGGTTGGATCAGACTGTCTGTTCTGACAAGACACACTCACCTACGGCTCCATATGTTGTTTCGGAGCCAGTAAGGTCTCATAAGTGATTTAGGTCTTCTACCTTGGAACTGATGTGGTCTGCGCCACAGTCTCCTTTATTACAATCTGTGGCAGGCAGTCACCATTCCTCTTAGCCATCCAGGAGTCTCTCGGGTGATGATGTGGAGAGGGTGGTGAAGAGGCATCTTAGGACACCAGCATTAGCTAAACTACTTTCAGGCCCATCTCAGATGGAAGTGGTGCCAACAGCCCAACCAACACCTGTCTCGATTCCTCCTGACTCCTCTGAGCCGGAGTGTATGAAAGTCATGGTGGAACCGTCTATTCTAGTAACCTCCAGTCTTTCGGTTCCAACTACCACTCTGATCTCTTCGATACCCCCTTCTATCGAGAGATCTGGGGGACGAAGCTTCCTCTTGGGCTCTGAGGGGGGGAGCGGCATCAGATCCTTGTTTGACCCTACTCTCCATCTAGGAGCTTCGACGAAGGTCAGCTCAGCTTCTGTATCTGCCTCAGAGCCATTGCCATTGGTTTATAGGAGGTCTCCAGGTTTTTCAGAGCTGGAGAGACTCTAGGGTTAGGACCACAGTGCCTTCAAGGTGATGTGGGTGGGAGGTTGGCATAACAGTTAAGGTGTTTGCCTTACAGACACAAGGTGCAGGGTTTAATTCTCAAATGGGGAAAATGGCTAGGCTTAAAATGGCCCACAAGGGTAGCTAGCCTAGTACCAATCTATGAATCTATGAGGAGTGTGCTATTTACTGAGACAGCTCCACCCTCTTCTCCATTTCTGTGCCAGTGTCTGCCTCCGAACCTCCCCCCCACCGAAAGTGTAGGGAACCCATGCTCCAGGATGCCTCATTGGGTGATCCCACCTCTTCTGAACCCTCCCCAGAGCACCCCTCAGAGGAGGTCCCTTAGAAGAGGACTTGCAAGAAGCAGCATGTGGACTCCTCAGAGTCCTTCACATCAGACACAGATTTGGATGACTCAGAAGGGTCCCCACAGTCCCCCTCTGAAGATGTCTCCTTTTCAGACTCTTAGAAATCCTTAGACAGAGGGGTGACTGAAAGTCCCTTACCCCTTCTGAATGAGTCACTGTACCTGGATGCATTTGGTTCCCAACCCACCACCTCTTGGGTATCTCTGCCCTTTCAACCCACTATTGGAAGTAGTGAGCCGAAAGGCTTGGAGCTCTCCAGACATGATGTAACCAGTTCCGCGGAGGCCCAATAAATTCATAACAGCCCCTGAAAACAATGCTTTCTTATCCAAAGGTGTGCCCATTGATGCTGTGGTGGTGCCAGCAGCCACCAAGAAGGAATTGTCGGAAACTTCATCTGTCCATCTGCCGAACAGAGTGTCTCATATGATGGACGGGTATGGGAAGCATATGTTTTCTTCAGCAACCTTTGCATTCAGGTCGATTAACTATTTGTCCCACTTTTCAAGGCTTCAGAGAGATCTCCTTAGAGTTAGGAGATACCCTACAGGATTCTACAGCTGTGGAAGCCACGGACAAGGCTGCTTCTCAGCTTGTGACCTTGACTTTGGTAGTTAACTCCTCCATGCAGCTAATTTCTTACACAGCTGATGGGGCGAGCAGGGCGGCAGGCACAGGGGTTGCCTTATGCAGACACTCCTGGATGTGCCTTTGTCATTTTGCGGAGCCCTTCAAGTCTTCATTTACCAGCGCCCCTTTTGATGGCTCGTCTTTATTCGGGCCTCGGGTACAAGAGACTCTAACAGGTGTGAACAGGATGGCAAAATTCTCTCTGCCGTGGGAGTAAATTTTCCTGCTCCATCTAGGCCTTAGCCAAAGGGCCAGAAGAGCAGAAAGATGTGGTTCCGAAAATCCCAGGGAGCTTCGCCTGACACACATGGAGATTGTTTTCCCCCAGGGGCAGAGGGGAAAATAACGGAAGATGCTGGTCTCGCGGCAGGGGAGGTCCGCAGAATCAGGGTGACAGAGATACCTTCTCTGGTAGGCCCTTGCAGCACTCCTGAAGGGGAGGCCTGACTGTCAGACTCTGGAGGCAGTCAGGGGGAGATAATCCTTGTACCCAACAGCCTGGCAGATGATGACAGAAGATACATGGGTACTATCCATAATATTTGGAGGTTACAATATCCCCTTCTTCCAACTACCCCTGTCAAAAAAACAACACTCTATCCCAGATGTGTTCTACCCAGTCTTCGGGATCAAGCAAACCTAGAGTTTCGAAGGTTGCTAAAAAAAAAAAAAAAAAAAAAAAAAAGTCATCCAGGAAGTCCCCGCAGACCAAATCGGATCCGGAACTTACACAAGGTTCTTTTTAGTTCCAAAGAAAACAGGGGACTGGAGACCCATCTTGGATCTCAGCAGGCTGAACAAATCAGTCAAGAAAACAAAGTTCCAGATGGTAACACTGCAGTCCATTCTTCCCTTTTTGGGACAGGACAATTGGATGTGCTCTATTGATCTCCTGGATGCGTACTACCACGTAAAAATGGACAGACTGTCAAGGAGATATCTATGCTTCCAGCTGGGAGCCAGTCACTACCAGTTCAGAGCTCTGCCCTTTGGTGTCTCACCCACAGCCCCCAGGGTGTTCACCAAATGCATGGTAGGAGTTACGGCTCACCTGAGGCGTCTAGGATTCTGTTTCCATATCTAGACGACTGTCTCCTTATTGCCACCACCGAGCATTGGCTAATAAAGGGAAGGGAAGAGTGAATCCAGACTACTCAAGCCTCAAATGTGCTTTGAAATGGCTGCAATAATTACGTCTTCTACACTGTTATACTAAACCATTTTCCTTATAAAATGTACAGTTCATATTTTAATGCACATGACTATTCTATTTATTTGCACTCAGGATTAAGTGGATTCACTCTGCTTCCATTTTTCTGTATTAGTATTCAATAGGCTGATTTTTTACAGGACAAAACTTGATGATTTTTTTCACACTGAATTCAAATATGAATACTTCTCTTTATGTACACTCGCTGCTAAGTTTCTCCATGAATTCACAGACGTTTTTGAATTGTATAACCAGTTTCTTTTGATGTCTCATGTTGCGTGGTTAGTATTTAGGTCAAAGATTCCACCTTGCAACATTTTGCATAGCAATTCTTTTTTATCTTTTTTTATCTTCCTCTTCTCATGTGGTATTTAGAATGCATTTAAAGCTGTTGCTTTTCTACTCGTACAATTTTTATGATCTATTTTTATTTTCT